>NW_022170596.1:1540995-1542325 GCF_008802855.1 Photinus pyralis
CCTCTAATTGAACAAGTTTTTAACATTGAATCAAGGAACTCTCCTCAAGTAATAAAAGTTATTGATTAAACATCGGATTATTTATTGCGTGAACTCTTTGTCGTTTGATTGAAGTATTTCTTCTTAACAGTCATATAATGCTTGGTATAACAACCTGATTTTTCTCAGTGTGTGGAGAATACGCAATTTTGGTAAGTGGGTTCCGAACAAACTTCGTTAAAAATTCCTGTCTCACATAAATTTACTGCGGTAATCATCTTTATCACTGATTGAAAATCGCAAAGTTTCCGGAAAATTTGGGGAACGGTTATTAACCCACTTATTGACCTTTACGATAGAAATTCTAATGGAATTAGGGCTTAATGTAAACATTTTAGGGTTCCCGCTTAATTAAGTTTGCAAGCTGTCAAAGACAATTCGTGTTTAAAGTTAGTAGTTGTCAATGTTAACACAATAACGTTTCAAATTACTATTTTACACAACGTTGAGGTTTAAACTTGACAAAATTTCTTGCGTGTCTTGTGCAAATACTAATGGCATGGGGGATCAATTCAAAATAAACTCTACGTCTATTAAGCACCATTACGTTACCAATATTGTTTTACATTGATCCAATTCTGTCTGCTGAGTGAGTGGCACAATCTGAATAAATGTTATTGTGATGTTATTGCTAGAAAGCTTTGGTTCAGTTTGATGTGTTTGGGTTGGCACAATGTTCCACCTGGGCTCTCCTAACACGGCAATGAAAACAATGCTGCGAGTAATGCCTAAATAATGAAGGTTGAAGAATTTTAACGAAAAAATTGTTCTTTTTACCCTAGTAGTACATTACCAACCTTTACCTTCGAGGGTTTGAATTTAACAAATTCCTTTGTATTCTATGCAACTCTTTTTTTAAGAAAGCTTCCATTGCAACGACAGCTTGTATTTACGATTAGCTATAAACGAGTAATTTCCCCTCCTAAAATTGGAATAAATTCATTTCATCAGTTTCCTCAAAGAGAACCACTTCCAGTACACCTGAAATAATAATTATTCTTCCGCATTATTTTTGCTCAACGAAATTTGGTTCCGATTTAGCGAAATGAATAATGAATACAGGACGTGTTTCGAGCTGCCGCTTAAAAATACAGTGACAGAATTGCGCAGTTAAAAACCGAAATTACTTTTTTTTGCGGTGTAACTTAAAAATTACATCTTAGAACTCAGAAGTTTGTAGCTACAAGACGAAATTTCAGCTCGAAAATATTGCGACAGAATATGCACTTTCTGGTTTCTTAAAATCGAATTTATGTTCGGCATGTAAAATTTGTATTTTCCTTTGTAACTC
>NW_022170596.1:1542425-1644327 GCF_008802855.1 Photinus pyralis
TTTCCGTTCGATCTGAGACAATTTTTTTTTCGGGCAAAAAAAGGCAGTGTACAACCTTTCTTATTTACCAAAAATCGACTACACCAAAATTTCTCGGGAAAAAACTTTTTCTTATTAATTTGGGTGCGTAGAATTCAAAACGATTCGTACTTTTTCGATTAGACGTCTCAATCAAAAGTTATGGGCAAAAAACCAATTTCGACAAAAAATTCAAAGGGCTGTAACTTTTGATCTAGTAGGCCGATCTTGGAACTGTTTGAAATTATGGATTCTACAGGCCACATTCTATAAGAAAATATTTTTTTCCGTTCGATCTGAGTCAATTTTTTTTTCGAGCCAAAAAAAAGGCAGTGTACAACCTTCCTTTTTTACCAAAAATCGACTGCACCAAAATTTCTCGGGAAAACACTAATTAATTTTGGTGCGTAGAATCCAAAACGATTCGTACTTTTTCGATTAGACGTCTCAATCAAAAGTTATGGGCAAAAAACTAATTTCGACAAAAAATTTAAAGGGCTGTAACTTTTGATCTAGTAGCCCGATCTTGGAACTGTTTGAAATTATAGATTCTACAGGCCACATTCTATTAGAAAATGTTTTTTTCCGGTCGATCTGACAATTTTTTTTTCGGGCCAAAAAAAAGGCAGTGTATTACCTTCCTTTTTTACCAAAAATCGACTGCACCAAAATTTCTAAATGTTGAAAGTGACTCAAGTTTATTTAAATGGACGGGGGTTGGGGGGTCACATGTCATTAAAGAGTAAAAGTAATTTTTGGTGTTTGGTGCATGCATCTCAATTGAAGAAAAATAAAAACTCACCCTTAGCCTTATTAGTTCAGTCTCCAAAGGAAGTGTCATTACCCATCGTCATCCAAATTACCATTCGAACGACGCACCGCAACGCGTCGCATCGCAGCCCTTAAACTTTCGCCAGCCTTATTTTAAGAATGCTAAAATAAGTGCGCCATGTGGACTATACAAATGAATGTCTGAAACAAAAACACAACAAATACAAATACTGCTCAAAGTGTCCTCCATTTCTGTTAATGCATAACCGTATTCTTGCGAGGAACAAATTACTTCTTACTGATCTTAACGTTCGGTCATCTGTGCTGATTTTTAAATGCTGTAAATCTGGACACATATTCTTTAAATAGCCCCATAAAAATCTAATGGCGACCTGGCGGACCTTGAAATAGGGCCGTTAGTACCAATCCACGGATTCAGGAAATATCATTTAAATATTGCGTTACTTTTTGCGCATTGTGGGCAAGTGCACCGTCTTGTTGATAATATAAATTTCTTACAACATTTAAGGGCACATCATCTAGCATATTTGCTACCTACATACACTGTACACTGTATACGATCAAATATGTTATATTTCAAAGTATACCGTAGAACCAAATTGATTACGTCAACTTAGAAAAATCAACAATGTAAATTAAAACGGAAAAAATAAAATGAATTTTTTTTAAATTATTGACCATCGGATTGAGCGTGGTAGCTGTGTAAGAAAGCTGGTCTCAGCCTTTCAAGTAAAAATAATCATAATCTAATCACATGTTCTACCCTTCATGGTATTCTAATGAAAGGTCTCATCGACATAAATTAGTTCGCACACACTATAACTTTCCCGTGCGACTCTTTTTCGAGAGCAGTGAGCGACGGAGCCTGGGGGAGGGGTTGTTGCACTAGTTTTATCCTTCATGGTACTCTAATGAAAGGTCTCAACGAAAGGAATTAATTTCTACCAACCATAGCTCTCCTCATCGACCTCTTATCGTGATCGTGATCTGTTGCAGAACCCTGTATATAATATTATTAATAGCAAATAATGTAAGAAATGGTGTTGATTGAAGCATACACACAACTGACACAACTATCAGATAGTTTATTTATGATTTGATGACATAAAACCTTGACATAGGTTCCGATTATGAGGGATGCTGCGTCTCCAAAACGAAAGGCACACAAAACAAACACAAAACTATGGTGTTTGTGTCATGTCGATGACTAAACATTTTGATTTTCTCTGAAACGGAAGGCGCATAAAACTTGAGTAGTGGCGCACAAAATCAGCGCAAAACCATGGCATTAGTGTCATGTGAATGATAGACTCCCAACAGAAAATTTTCATTTTCTCGTAAACGAGAAGCGCACCAAATTTGGGTATTGGCGCACAAATGAGCAATTTTTCTTCCTTCCCGATGTGCTTCCAAAGGAAAACTCTATTTGCGTGTACAGATCTTGCGTAAATATTTCTGTCGTTTTTTAATTAGGACTCTGTTTCAATGTCTGCTAAAATGCCCCCTCAAAAGAAGTATTCAAAAATAAAATAATTTAGCGAATATTCTAGAAACCCAGACGGAGATCGGGGCGCAACCTGCCGACATCAACCCGATAAGCGATTAGTCGCCAGGGATAAACATTGTGGAACAAAAGTAGTGAAGATCCACCCCTGTTAGTGTCTACCAGGGACGCATCCCCACGACAGTTGACTAAATCCTGGGACAGGCGAAATTGACGAGTTTGTTATAAATGTTGAGTATAAGTGAAGGATAAATACCTAATATTTAACTGTTATAAATCAATGTATTTAAGGATTGTTATAAATTCATTTTTAATTGTAAATAAATAAATCAGGTAATTAGTTTTTTTATGGGCGTCGTTTTGGATTTTGACATTTTGAGATTACGTCTTTTTTTCTCTTTACAACGATATATCACACACGGTGGTTCAGTATCACATTTTTCCTAAAAATACAATTTTCATTTTCTGCAAAGAGTGCTTTGCAAAAACAAAACGTTCTTTTGTTGTGAATAAAATGTTGACTTATTCAAGCAGTGTCATTTACGTTTGTGCTATTTTTATTGCTCAAATATTATTTATTCTTATGTATTTTGTTCTAATTTGAATTATAATTTTCTTGCAAAACGAAGGTTCAATTCTGTTCAGATGAAAATCGAATTTTCTCAGCACTATTTCCCTGCCAACGCTGCAACCAGACAAATGGATCAAACTGTCACACTTTTGTTCGCAACAAAAGAAGGAACGTTTTGTTCTTCCAAAGCACTCTTCCCAAAAAATTAAGAATTGTATTTTTAGGAAAAATGTGATACTGAACCACCGTGTGTGATAAATCAAAATGTCAAAATCCAAAATGGTGCCCATAAGAAAAATTAATTGCCACGTGTTCCTCCGTCATTTTAAAAGTTGTTAATAAAAATGTGGGATGGCATATTCGAAATCTCCATTAAAAAGTGTCCGACTAATGTGTTAATTATAGAAATGTCGAGTACGATTACTTTACCATGAGAAAATTATAAAATTTGCGATATTTTAAAAATTATTGAAGAATTTCTTTTCAGATCATTATTCAGCACAAAAATTCGCAACTTTACCCCCATTTAACCAACTCTCTATCTCTTAAGGTAAGCGAGATCTCCATAGTGGCACTTCAATTCTGTTTAGATGAAAATCGAGTTTTCTCAACACAACTAGTTCCCTACAAACGCTGCAACCAGGACACATGGACCAAACTGTCAAACAAAAGAAGGAACGTTTTGTTTTTCCAAAGCACTCTTCCCAAAAAATTAAAAATTGTATTTTTAGGAAAGATATGATACTGAACCACCATGTGTGATATATTGTTGTAAAGAGAAAAAAGACGTAATCTCAAAATGTCAAAATTAAAAATGGCGCCCATAAGAAAAACTAAAGTTGCAACGTGTTTCTCTGTCATCTTAAAAGTTATTAAAAACGAGATGCCATATTCTAAATCACCATTGAAAAGTGTTCGAATAATGTGTTAATTAGAAATGTCTAGTACGACTAGTTTATCATGAATAAATATTTTCAGAACTATTTCTTTTCAGATGGTTATTCATCACGGAAATTCGCAACTTTTCCCCCATTTAACCAACTTTCTATCTCTTAAGGTAAGCGAGATCCCCACAGTGACACTCGAAAAATGGACACCGTGTATATGGCTACAATAATCTTTCCACCTTTACAACGTGCACATTTTAAATCCTTTGAGGTTTTGTGAGTTAAGAGATGCCGTTTGAGGACACTGTGTGGATGTGTTGCGAAATCACACTGTGCACATTTTAAATATTTGAAAGTATTGTGAGTTGATATATTTAATATTGGTATCGGCGCGTAGAAGACTGCAGCGAGCTATGTGCAGGTGACTAACTTAGAGTCTGCATCAGGACGAACCAACTGGTTCCGTGGCGCAACAAGAATACGAATAGTGAGGATGCTTTATCTTTCGCCTTCTTACGTGCCGGGTACAATAGTTCGTTGTATAATCACACTGTGCATATTTTAACTCCTTTAAAGCCTTATTAACATAAAAAGAAGGAATCTTCTTTTATTTTAGGGTGTTTTCTAATTTTTCTTCTTTAAAATATTTCTACACCTACCAGGTAAAAAAATTTAAAATGAAAATTACAGCATTTTTTTTAAGAAACTTCAAAATGAAATGTTTTCGAAAGTTTCTTCAAAGATTTTCAAAATTAAATCATGAAATATGAGTTGGAAGAAGGCGATATTGCTTAATTTTTGATTTTTTAAAGAAATCTAAGTATAAACGGTGAACCAAATTTATTTGAAACCCTTTTTCAGCGTAAATAACTTTTTTGGTTTTTGTGCAATTTTGATAAAATTTGAAACGTATATTAATAGAGCATATAGGTATGTAGGTTTAAATGGAAAAAAAAACTAACGGAAAAACTACAAGGAGATTCAAGTAATGGTCAATTTCCTGGAAAATGGATAAGTATTCTCAAATGATTATGGCGTTGTGCGCGGGTGCACCATCCTGTTGAAACCAAAAGTTTCCAACTGCTATGCTATTAAATAGATTATTATTATAATACAGTACCTATGTACTTTTATTACGGGCTATATAAAAAATAAAGTCGATGATGATTTCATCACCGAAACGAAACGATGTATTAAAAATCTCTCAACTGTGCCTTGTGCAGCTCAAAAAGTGGCAATCAAAAAGTGTTTTTCGGAGATCCCCAATCCTTATCTTGGGACACAGTGTATATTATGTATTTGCCAAATTTGGAAAAGAATATAAGTATTGGGCTTAAAACTTTTCAAAACGCCTCCCTTATACAGAATGGTATTATCACAGATTTAAATCTGTGGTATTATCAAACAAAACTGGTTTTGGAAGAGCAACAAATGTTTTATCCACAATCGGTACATAGTGGTTACACTACCGATATATCCTAAACTCTGGAGAAAATTCTGTTGATCACTTTTCCTCTCTTTTAAACCTTTAAATTAGAATGTATTACAAGTAGATTTCAAGTGACATTATTTGAACTTGTATTATAATAACAAATGTACCGTTGCATTCAATAAAAATAAGTACATTTTCCTATACCTAAAAGGGCCATATGTTACTATATCACTCATATACTTATATACTTTGCAGGTCTCGGGAAAATATATATCTCAGAGCTTGTTCAGAAATTTCTGTAGTAAATGTTGGTGTTGAAATAAATTTTGAAATTTATCATCAGTCTTCTTGATCACAACTTTATCTTCCAACAAGACGGTGCACCATCCCATAATTTCAGAAATACGAAGAATACGTTGAATCCCGTTGATCCATTTAGGTTGATTCAATTAGTTATTAAATGTATATAGGTATAACACGAAATGTGACCCGTTTTAACCGCAGAAGTTGTCTGAAAATTACGCTCAACACTGTATATATTACGAAGGTAAATAAATAAAATTGAGGTTGACCACCGAAAAAAGTGTGATAACCGCATGTAAACCCTTCGACCAACCCCCCCTTCTCCCCCCCAGATCATCAAACAATGTAAGTCAATTTGAGTTAAGACAGGACAACAGCGTGTAACGACGGCGCCACGGATCCTACAGAACTCGCCGCCGGTAAAAGGCCCATAAATAAGCCGAACCGACCTAATAAAAAAAAAATCCCATCAAAATAAAACAAGTACACGTCCACCTTCGCGTGCTTTTAACGTACGGCCTGTATTGGTCGCGCTCCACCTGAAGACACGCCTTTATTATTTTACCTGAATTAATTTATAGCCGCCACCTTTCCTATTATATTCATATAGTTTTATATAGTATATTCTCTTTTATTACCACTAGACATGTCGTTGCCTAATGCGACAAAAGCGATAAAAATGAAACTTGTGAACTTTCAATGAAAATGTGTAATTAATGGCGCGTTTTATTATTTATTTATATATTATTGTTATCTGCCTATCTTAAATGGTGGTAATAGACGATTTCCCATGTCATTGATTAAAAGATAACTATTTCGTGCTGCTAGTTGTCGTTTCATGGATTGCAGAAAAGCAATCGCTACTATACTGACAGTGGGTGATATTAATATCAACTTTTATAGTACTAAATTAAAACTTCATTAGTTCCAAACAAATTTTCTTCTTCATTGTCGTAGAATTTATTCAATGATCATAGTTAGATCTTTTAATTGGAACACAACTGTAACAAAACCAAAAAGATTCCATTAATTTTTCTCATGTATTATATGGAGATCTCGCAAACTATACAGGAGATATAGAAACAATTAAATGAAAAAAAGTTTTTTAAATGTAATGAGAATAAGAAGATGCGAAAACGTTTAATGAAATGAATTTTTTTTTAATTATTTAAAAAAAATTGTATGCGAGTCGTTGACTATATGTATAATTTTGCATTTATTTTATTACTTACAAACAAATGGAAGATCATAACCGAACACAAAGCTGGTTCATTCTCATTTTTACATATACAGTGTGTTCCAGCTAAATCCATCACTATTACCACAAATTTTTGTATAGTTGACCTGTGCTAATACGCTCTTTCTTTATCACTGATACTACGAAAGAAGCTAAAAGAACACGTGTTTAACGTTGCTCGCATTGAATGTCACTTATTTTTGCACCTGTAGAAATCGAAACGCAAGGGATTGAAGACGTGAAACAGACAAACGGACCGACAAAATAGCATATATGAGGAATTTTTTTTAAAGTAATGAACGTCCTCTCCAGGACAATGTAACTTTAGGAATAGAAGGACGAAATCGCAATACCTACGTAAAGAACGTCATGATCCTTTCCCCCCATATTGCAAATAAACCCCTAAAGCAGATCTAAACAAGTATAAATCGTGTACTCTTATTGTGCAGATAAAGCGCATTTTTTTAAACCGAAAAGTAGCCTAATACCTAAATCGTCCATCCTCCGACAATCTGTTCTTGAGATATAATGAATTATTTATATCTTATCACGATAAGGAGTCGAGGAGGAGGACTCTGGTTGGTACAAATTAATTCCTTTCGTTGATACCTTTCATTAGAGTACCATGAAGGATAAAACCAGTTCCACCCCCACCCATGCGCCCCCCCAAACCCCTCTTTTGATAAGGAGTCAGAAAGGAGGGCGATAGTTGGTAGAAAACAGTACCTTTTGTTGAGACCTTAAATTAGAATACCACGAAAGACAAAATTTCTACCCCCTCCCTCCTCCCCCGGCCACTTACTGATCTCGCAAAGGAGTCGCACAGAAAAGTTATAGTTTGTACAAACCAATTTATTTCGATGAGACCTTTCATTAGAATACCATGAAGGGTAGAACGGGTGTTCATCCCAGCCCCCCCCCTTTTCAAAAATTTTACTTAGCACCGCTAAAAACATGCGTATGCAAATTCTGAGGCCAGGTGGTTGGCGAATGTAAAAGTTATGCACGTTTTACATTCAAAAACAGCATCTCAAACAATAATTCATTCCCCCCCCCCCCCCCGAGACAGCGAAAAAAAACATGTAGTATATAAGTCAAATTTGCAAAATTTGAACCGAATCGGCAAAAGCGTTTGGCAGTTACCGTGTTCACGGACAGGCAGACGGACGGACGGAACTGCTAAGTTCACAAGGGCGCAGAAATGCAAAAACGCGGTAAATTTCTAATGGTGGCTCAACACAGTGCTTTATGAAAATTAAACCGAATATTTACTTATGATTTATGTTCTCCTGATGGTTCTTTAAAAAGTACTCTCAAGCTCTCAAGATTCATTTGAAAAACATTTACTGATACTAAGCGCGCAAAGTTACAAAACCGCATAGGTAAATAAAGCTAAATTTCTACTAGAGATTTATGCTCTCCGGTTAAAGCAATTACTCGCAGATTCCCACAAGGATTTTTATACCAAATTTGTACTTGTAACTTATGCTGTCCTGGTGCTACAAGCTAACATTAATTTAAAAATCCTTTATGTAGAAATGCAGAAAGAGTCAATTTAATCTATCAGGAGTCAGTAATGCAAAAAAGAATAAATTAAACCAAATATCTATTTGCAATTTATGTTCTCCCGATGCTACAAGATTCTCAAACATCAAGCTCAAGGTCCCAAAATTCGTTTTAAAAACATTTACTGGTAACAGGAACGCAAAAATGAGTAATTTAAGCTATCAGGAGTGCAGTAAACCAAAATAGAATAAATTAAACCAAAAATATACTTGCAATTTATGTCCTCCCGATGCTACAAAAATCTGAAAAATTAAGGTCAAGGTCCCAAAATTGATTTCAAGAACATTCACTGGTAACAGGAACTCAAAAATGAGTAATTTAAGCTATCAGGAGTGCAGTAAAGCAAAAGAGCATAAATTAAACCAAATATCTACTTGCAATTTATATCCTCTCGATGTTAAAAAATTCTCAAAAATTAAGCTCAAGGTCCCAAAATTGATTTCAAGAGCATTAACCGGTAACATGAACGCAGAAAGGGGTAATTTAAGCTATCAGGAGTGCAATAATGCAAAAGAGCATAAATTAAACCAAAAATCTATTTGCATTTTATGTCCTCTAGCTAGATGCTACAAGTTTCTCACAAATTAATCTCACGGTTCCAACATTGATTTCAAGAACATTAACTGGTGACAGGAATGCAGAAAAAGATAATTTAAGCTATCACGAGTGCAGTAATGCAAAAGAGCGTAAATTAAACCGAATATCTACTTGCAATTTATGTCCTCCCGATGCTACAAAAGTCTGAAAAATTAAGCTCAAGGTTCCAAAATTGCTTTCAAAAACATTTATTGGTAACAGGAACGCAAAAAAGGGGTAATTTAAGCTATCAGGAGTGCAGTAATGCAAAAGAACGTAAATTAAACCAAATATCTACTTGGAATTATGTCCTCCCGGTGCTAAAAGATTCTCAAACATTAATCTCGCGGTCTCAAAATTGATTTCAAAAACTGATAACAGGAACGCAGAATGGGGTAACTTAAGCTATCAGGAGTGCAATAATGCAAAAGAGTATAAATTAAACCAAATATGTACTTACAATTTATGTCTTCCCGATGCTACAAGTGTAAAACACACGAGTCCACAATAACCATGTATTATTCACATTAATTATTACGTATAATACTCTGAAAGTAAGAATTAACTCAACAGAGATGCGAGGAGTGCCACCGCAAGTCGAATACTGCCGATCACCGCGCCGTCCGAGTGCCCGTCCCCCGCTCTCCCTAAACCGCGCAGCGCTTACACAAGATTCTCAATAATTAAGCCCAAGGTTCCAAAATTGATTTCAAAAACATTAACTGGTAACAGGAACGCAGAAAGGGGTTTTTAAGCTATCAGGAGTGCAGTAATGCAAAAGAGCATAAATTAAACCTACTTGCAATTTATGTCCTCCCGATGCTACAAGATTCTCTCTTTACTGGTAACAGGAACGCAGAAGGTACAAATTAAGTCAACATTTACATGTAATTTGCGTTCCCCTAATGTTCTCGAGCCCTCAAAATTAATCCAAATATCTACCTACTTGTGGCTTATGTTCTTTGAACTTTTGAAAAATTACTCTTGAGCTCGCAAGATTTATTTTAAAAACGTTTATCAGGAGAGCAGAAATGAAAAAAACCCGCGTAAATTAAGCTAAATCTTCACTCGTGATTTATGTTCTGCGAATACTGCAGTTTCTCGAAACATGACTCGTTGTCTTTATGAATGCTATTAGTATCAAGAACGTAGAAGTGCAAGAAGGTATATATTAAACTAACTATTCTAATTGGTATCCGGAGAGCAGAAATGCAATCGCGTGTAAATTAAACCCAATATCTCTTATGATTCTTGTCCTCCTGATTCCTACAAGATTTGTGTTACGTCTCCAAGGTTGATTTTAAAAGCATTTATTGGTATCAGGACCGCAGAAATGCAAGGAGGAGAAGATTAAATTAAATTTCCACGCGTGATTTATGCGCGCCCGAAGGCGCAAGTTGTCGAAAAATCGCTCGCATAATTTCAAAGATGGACAGCAATAAATTAGTATCAAGAATACAGAAATGCAAGAATACATGAATTAATCCAAATATCTACCTACTTGGGGGTTATGTTCTTTGAACTTTTGAAAAATTACTCTTGAGGTCGCAAGATTTATTTTAAAAACGTTTATCAGGAGAGCAGAAATGAAAAAAAACCGCGTAAATTAAGCT
Source organism: Photinus pyralis (assembly GCF_008802855.1). Classification (NCBI taxonomy): domain Eukaryota; kingdom Metazoa; phylum Arthropoda; class Insecta; order Coleoptera; family Lampyridae; genus Photinus; species Photinus pyralis. The sequence goes on from NW_022170596.1 coordinate 1,552,925, forward strand.
AAATCTTCACTCGTGATTTATGTTCTGCGAATACTGCAGTTTCTCGAAGCATGACTCGTTGTCTTTATGAATGCTATTAGTATCAAGAACGTAGAAGTGCAAGAAAGTATATATTAAACTAACTATTCTAATTGGTATCCGGAGAGCAGAAATGCATTCGCGTGTAAATTAAACCCAATATCTACTTATGATTCTTGTCCTCCTGATTCCTACAAGATTTGTGTTACATCTCCAAGGTTGATTTTAAAAGCATTGATTGGTATCAGGACCGCAGAAATACAAGAAGATTAAATTAAATTTCCACGCGTGATTTATGCGCGCCAAAAAGCGCAAGTTGTCGAAAAATCGCTCGCATAATTTCAAAGATGGACAGCAATAAATTAGTATCAAGAATACAGAAATGCAAGAAGACGTAAATTAATCCAAATATCTACCTACTTGGGGGTTATGTTCTTTGAACTTTTGAAAAATTACTCTCGAGCTCGAAAGATTTATTTTAAAAACGTTTATCAGGAGAGCAGAAATGAAAAAAAGTAAATTAAGCTAAATCTTCACTCGTGATTTATGTTCCGCGAATACTGCAGTTTCTCGAAAAATGACTCGCTGTCTTTATGAATGCTATTAGTATCAAGAGCGTATTAAACTAACTACTCTAATTGGTATCCGGAGAGCAGAAATGCAATAAGGTGTAAATTAAACCAAATATCTAGTTGTTTCTCATATTCTCCTGATTACTATAACATTTTTGTCACTTCTCTAAGATTCATTCTAAAAACATTTATTGATAGCAGGAGCGCATAAGGGGGTAATTTAAGCTAAATTTCTACTCGCGACTAAGGGTCCCTGGAGAAATTCTGGGTTTGTAAATGTATAGTGGATTGGGTTGGTAGAGCAGCTGAATCCAATCTCACATAATCATAAGGCGAACTTTATGACCAACAATTACTCCTGATGCTAAAAGTTTTCTGCCAAGACTAATTTTAAAAACATTTATTGGTATCAGGGCCGCAGAAAAGCAAGGAGGAGATAATTGAGTTAAGTTTCCACTTCCACGTTCGTTAGTATCAGGACCGTAGAAAGGCAAGGAAAAAATTAAGTTAAATTTCCAATTGTGATTTATGTTCTCCAGGTAGTGCAAGTATAATCTCAAAGTTTAGTTTATAAACATCAATTAGTATCAAGAATGTGCTCCTGATGCTAAAAGTGTTTGAAAAATTACTCTCGGGCCCTCAAGATTGATTTTAGAAACTGTATCAGGAGAGCAGAAATGCAACTTATTCACAATTAATGAATAATGGACTTATAACAGTCCTGAAATTGATTGATTTATAACTAATAATTATTATTTATTACTCACTTGTACTCACATGCAAGCGCGGACTAGTAATCGCTTCGGCGTCGATGTTGGAACTCGCTATTAAACACGCTTCAATTCGAAAGGTCTGGAATGCGGCGCTACAATATTAAGGACACTCATATTTCTAGAAAGCACAGCACAGTCTTCTTAGTCGACACATTAAACGCGGATAGAGCGAAAATCATTAGCAAACTTACAAAACAGAGTAAGACGCCTTACGCGACTGATTGCATCACAAAAATGTGATGGGCGATGGGGTCGTCACATCCCGACGCCAGGTTACTATTATACGACTTTTAATTTTGTGAAATCTATTTGGCAAACGTTAAAGTGTCCCGAAAGGATTAAAAGTAAATGAGGAACTAAACGTGAAATTTCCAACACAATTAATTAGTGACTGATAACTGGTAACTGTTTGATTCTTAATCCCGTTTATATTCAATATTCTTACGCCATCTAGATATTTCCTTTGTAACCCACTAGTTTAAAGAGTTTTTTTTTACCTTAGATCCAAGTGGTATAGCTTTCTTATTACATTAGTTCTTTGCTTCGCCGGTCGAGGTCGCGCAGATGTTTTCTATGGTATTTCTAATCCCATCTCTTCTTGTTCTTTTCTGTTTATGCCTCAGATTCTTTCGCTTTTTGGATTCTTCAGACTTTTGATTTTCTCCAGGTTCCATAAATTCGAATGCTTCTGATTCTTCAGATTTTCACAAATTATTTATTCTTCCAAATCTTTCCAATCTTCTTTTGGGTTCTTAACGTATCTACTTCGATTCTTAAGTTTGGGATTTTTTAGATGAGTATTTAATTGCTTCGAATTTTCCAATTGTTAGTATTTGCTGATTCGTCCGTTTCTTTTCCAGTAAACGCAAAGAGATAAATGATCAAATTCGTACCTTAAGGGTTGTCTCTCCGGAAAATCAAAACATTAATCTGCAAATTGATAATCCAACATACGGCATCACCACGAAAATGATTTGATAGACTATACACACATAACATATCCATTAAGGACTTATCGGCCGTTTGATGGCGTGTTAAATCATCCTTTAAGATTACGAAAACTGGCGACTGGCGGTACTAAAAATTTATAATAATTTTATTATCCATTAAAAGCGCGTCTTTGAAAAAATATAGCCATAATATGAATACCCACAACGTATAGGTAATAAAAGCCCCCTCTAATTTCTAAATTAATTTAATCCCGAAATGCGTCTTCCGCCCCAAATTTAATTGGAAAGGCGTGGCCTGCTGATGGATAAAATATCGATTTCGATAATTATTGCTTCTAAACACGATGATGGAGTAGGCATATATTTAATCAATTGTCAATTCATATGGGCTTAGCTAATGGCAATTATTGACATGAAAAAGACGTCGACTAATGCGAAAAACGCGCTACCTTTTATCGAACGTGATAAATTGAAGTCATTAATTGCGTTAATTTCGATATAAATTATAAACGTGAGACATGCTCTTTTATGGAGCTACATTTTGAATAAGTTGCGCTAATTATTTTTCATTGAAATGTTTGCGTTTCAAAAAAATGAGGGATCCATTCTTCAGATTTTCGCTTATATCTCGAAAACTATAAGTCTTGGCGACATGATCATTCTGTACGAAATTAATGCTCGCTATAGGTAAGTTTTACTGAATCAATTTTCGATATCTTGTACAGCTTTCGAGATATCCGCTCTCGAAAGTCTGTAATTTTGGAAAAAACATTGCCTCACATTTTTTACTCTTTTTACTCTCCTAATACTTAGTGTTTTGTTTTGTTTCTTTTTTTCTCAAGTCGTTGATAGTATCGTTCGACCAGTTGCTTTCCTGGAAAGTGAGTGCGAGAAAGAGTCACAGTTACTCCTGCTACAGTGACTGTATATTGTATAAAGACAGTGTCATAATGCGCCATGTTGGCCATTTTATCACTGATATGATTGGTTTAACTGAATTAGTAGATTTTGCTATGGTTACACAATTGTGTCCAGCAAAATAGATTCATCACCTTGGTTTCCAGGTTAATTTCCACCAATCCGGTGTATTTGGCCAAAACATGGCGGATTTCCCAACTACCAATAGAAAATAACACCACACTGTCACTGTAGAGTCACTGTAGCTCCTGCTGGTTCGTTACTATCAAAACCACCTGCTGCTCGGAACCGGTTCTTTGGCTAAAATGATTTTGGAAGACGTCCAGAGAACTGAAGATGACGTGGATTGCATCAAAAACAGGACGATGAGTTTTAGGGATGAGACCTTTTGAAACTTCAATATTTACCACAAAACGTTCGAAATCTACTCTATGGTTTCAAAAAAGTAATTTCAAGCGACTTTTTTTTTAATTTTAACGTATTTTTTTGTTAGTTCCATTTGCACTCACAAGGTTTTCCAAAAAAATTCCCCAGTTATACACTACAAAGGTTCTACGTACACCCCCACAAGTTCTAAAAAAATTAGGTAATTATTATTTTCATTTAACATTTTAAATCTCGTTACAAAAACCAATACTTTTTCAACAATTTTAAACTAATTTTAGTAAAAGTTTCGTTCTTCCTTCATCCATCAGTTAGAAAAACATTCAAGTGATTAAACAAAATTTAAAAAAGTTCAAATTGATTCAAAAAATACAAAAAACAGATGTTTGAATTTTTAAAAAATGTTTCTTTAATCTTTTTGAATCAATATTGAATTAAGTGAATTTTTTCATCTTATATTTTTTTAAAAGAGAACTAATATGCTCTCCTTTTAGATTTAAATGTACAGGGTGTTCCATTTTTAAAAAAGGAGGTAAAGTGCATTAACTTTTTTTACCAGACCCCGTATGTTTAATTTGAAAACTGTAGATTATTCAACAATTATTCAACTTCTGGTGGAGGATCCAAGTGAGTTCGAATTACTGCTGCACTTAGTTGTTAGATACATTTAGAAATTACATTTGCTTCAAACAGTCATAGTTTTAGAAATATTAATAATAATCATGGTTTTTATTGATTGGGCGAGATGCAGGATATCCGATTCTCTCTTCAAAAATGTAACACACCAGTTAGAAAATCATTCAAGTGATTCAAAAAAATATATAAAAAGATTTGACAAAATTAAAAAAAGTTCAAATTGATTTAAAAAAATACAAAAAAACAGATGATTGAATTTTTTGAATTTTTCTTTAATATTTTTGAATCAATATTGAATTAAGTGAATTTTTTTCATGTTATATTTCTTAAAAAGAGAACTAATAACTTTCTTACCAGACCCCATATATTAATTTGAAGAGAATCTAAAAATGAAGTTTTAAGTTGCGGAATTGCCAAAAAATGACCCGACTTGAGACATTGACTTGTGGTTCCTTTTTTGGTTAAACACAGGAAGGGTTAAAGTATGCAGTGTAAAAATTTGGTCCGCCCGGTACTTCCGGTTCCGGAAAAGGTCTACCGTTACTTTCCGGGACCGTAACGTAAGTCACAGGTGGTGGATAATTTCATGACTTTCCACGTCTCTCCCCTATCGCACGCAAAAAAAATCTCAAAAATGAAGAAGTTAGGCTACTCGAAACGAGGTCGTATCCGTTTCTTTGATCTTTTAGACCGCAAGTGCTCTAAGAGAGGACCCGGGAAGAATCCGGCCCAATTTTTGAATTCTACGCACCCAGTTTACTATAGAATGTAATTTTCGTGCGATTCCGAGAAAATTTCACTTTTCTCGAAATCTATCCATCATCAGGCAGGCTGAAATTTTCGAAAAACTTTCGAAATTGACAAAAACCTGCTTCCCTACTAAATCGGATGCGTAGAATCCAAAAATGAAGTCGACTTTACGCTGCGGGACTGAAAATGACCAAAAATTCGACTGGACCCAAATAAAAAATCCTCGCCTCCTTTATATCTGAGATGTCAAAGAATATGACAAACAGACAGATGGATCGACAGACAGACCGAACATTTCGTTTCATTTCTTCTTCTTCTTTAGGTTTCGTCTCTGTATTTTCCATCGACAATAAATTACTGCTTCATCTACGATTAGTCCTCTTATACGCGGTGTCAATTTTTCGAGTGCCATTATCTCGCTTATGTGAATAAATGAGGGCAAAGTTGCGAATTTTCGTGCTGAATAATAATCTGAAAAGAAATTTAAAATATCTTCAATAGTTTTGAAAATATAGCAATATAGGTAATAGTTTCTAATTTTTTTCATGGTAAACTAGTCATACTTCTAATTAACACATTATTCAGGCACTTTTTAATGCAGATTTCAGATTTTTATTAGCTTTTAAGATGACTAAGAAACACGTGGCAACTTTAATTTTTCTTATGGGCACCATTTTGGATTTTGACATTTTAAGATTACGCCTTTTTTTCTCTTTACAACGATATATTACACATGGTGGTTCAGTATCACGTTTTTCCGAAAGTTACAATTTTTATTTTCTGCGAAGAGTGCTTTGCAAAAACAAAACGTTCATTTGTTGTGAACAAAAGGTCAAGTAGTGTCATTTACGTTCGTGCTAGTTTTATTGCGACAATATTATTTATTATTATGTATTTTGTTCTAATTTAAATTATAAATTTCTTGCAAAAGGGGAAGATTCAATTCTGTTCAGATGAAAATCAAATTTTGTTAACACTAGTTCCGCTGCAACCGGACAGATGGACCAAACTGTCAAAATTGTGTTCACAATAAAAGAACGTTTTGTTTTTCCAAAGCACTCTTCCCATAAATTAGGAAAAATGTGATACTGAACCACTATGTGTGATATACCGTTGTAAAGAGAAAAAAAGACGTAATCTCAAAATGTCGAAATTTAAAATGGTGCCCATAAGAAAAACTAAAATTGCTATGTGTTTTTCCGTCATCTTAAAAGTTATTAAAAACGGGATGCCATGTTCGAAATCTCCATTAAAAAGTGTTACTTAGAAATATCTAGTACGATTACTTTACCATGAAAAAATTATAAAATTTACGATATTTTCAAAATTATTGAAGAATTTCTTCTCAGATTATTATTCAGCACAAAAATTCGCAACTATGCCCCCATTTAACCAACTCTCTATTTCTTAAGATAAGCGAGATCTCCATAGTGGCACTCGAAAAATGGACACCGTGAATAACAGGTAGGTAAATGGTACGTCATCAAAAAAGAGTGGTTACCTTTGATTTCTTTTAGGGTCCAAGTTTCCTGTACGTTTTACGTTACCCACTAATTCTTGTTCGACATACCAATTTTGAAACCTTGAGTTAAATTCACCGATATCTGCGGGTGCCGACGCCTAAAGTTGCTGTGACATGGGTCACCGGGTCATGAAGAAGGGTTAATATCGAGGATCAACCCTCCTAAGAAACAACTGCTTGGAGAGTTGTTTAAAGATTCATTTTTTTGACTTCGGATTTATTCTTTTGGGGGGGGGGAAGTTTTCTGGGAAGTTTAACGTATATGAGAATATTCCTCCAGGTTAGTCTAAGGACTAAAAACACCTAAACGTTTTATATAATGAGCCAAATGTTTAAAACGACTCATAATAAATAAACTTTTAGGAACCATTAGAACCGTAAAGCAGAAGCTCAAATATTTCTTGCATTAGTCAAAAATCAAGTGCGTTTATTGGTCTAAATCCAAAATGTATTTCTCGTCAATAAATAAATGAACAGTTACTCGCGTTATTTATGTTCCCAGTCAAGTGTCCATTTACGGCACAAAAAATTCAAACAAAATTATTTACTTACGTCCTAATCTAACCGAAATTTCGCCGTCTCTTTTTTTCGCGTATGTTTTCTAAAGTGCTTTTAGCTCGCGTTTCCAGGAAAATGGTCGACGCGGTAGGGGTAATTTATCGTCTTACCCGCGGAATGCAAACAAGATTTAGATAAGGCCGACAGCGAAAAGATTTATATTAAAATCGCCGCGAAGGAGGACGGACCGTTTATATAATTAGCCGCGTGTAGGAAATATAATGTAAATGGCGGTGATGAATAATTACCTGGCTTGAAATTTACACCGGGCGTGTAGGCAACTAACAATGCTTGCGTGTGATCATTAAGACGTAAATTTGGAATTGAAATTAGTCGATGACATTCGTAATGGATGCTGTTTAGGCAACCAACACAGCATTAAGTAGAACGAGCATTTCCTTCTCAATGCATCAAAAAGTCGTTACGTTTGAGCGGCAGTCTGTCCGTCTGTCCGGCGAGTTGTTCATATGAAGACTCAAAAACGCTCAAATTTAGTGCACAATATATAACAAAAGTGATTAAATTTATGGTTTCGTGAATTTTCACCCCCTAATAAGCAATTCGAATGAAACAAAATCTCGATGATGTCGTTCGGTCTGTCGGTCTGTGCTCTCATTTCCGCCTACGAACCGATTAGAACCAAATTGGGACACATCATAAAAGGAAGAGCTGAACAGCTTTAGGACAGTGGCATCTGTAAGGGTAAGGGTTATTATCACCTGAGGGTTCATGTGCGGGCGTGCGTTAATGGGTAGCGGTAGGGGAGTAGTTTTCCCGAGGGTTTTTGTCCCATACAATGCATAAAAATATGGAGCTGGTAGGAAGAGAGTCTGTCATTTGAAAGGTGACATTTTAGTTCGTTTTCTCGTGACGTTCATTGGATGGTGAGGGGGGGGGGGCGTAACGAGCTTTTGTAAACGCACTGTCCTAGAAGTCGTGTATAGATACTCGATGGCGGTTATTCCTTAGTTAAATATACAGAGTGGCGCATTAAAAACAAAGCTATGTAAACTATTTAAAACAAATGATCGGATTATACAGGGTGCTTACTGTTGTTTTTTATCGAATGACCCGAAAATTAGATCCCCACTTGTGGGGGGGTAGGGAATGCTGCTACCTCAGCGATTTTTATTGCTTGGTATTAGTTACCATGGTTACAAAACAAAACAAAATCTCCATGAATCCATGGCCTATTATTTAAAAAACGTAAAAAATGCGGTTTTTATTCTTGGTTCATGGCTAAGATTTAAAAAAGTATAGGTTGTGATACATCAGGAAAAAATGCAAAAAAATTAACGTTAAAATTTACAGGGTGTTGTAATTAAAAATACCAACATTTAGTCAAATCTCAGAAACGGTGATCCAAAATTTCTAGAGATTCTCTAGAGATCTGAAACATATTTTTGATAGAAGATTTTAAGAAAGCTCATTAAGAGATGTTATCAAAGGATCTTAATTATCCTGATTCTGGAGATTCCAAAGAGTTTAAGAGGACCCTAAAAACATTATGAGAATTCTAAGATTCTTAAGAATATTCTAAGCTTAGCTTATTTTTCCAAAAAGATAAGCTGCGTTTTTTTAATTTATTTTAATATTACAATAAGCTACAAAGCAAAATTCGACTTTTTCGTCGATACATCGAAATCGGCAAATAGGATCTTCGCCAAATTTTTACACGAGCCTCGAATTCCGACGGTGAGACTTTTACGATGCGCCGCTACCCCAGGAAAATTTGTCCCCCCCCCCCGCCGCTACCCCCCCAAAAATGCGCTTCCGGAAAAAAATTCGCAGAGGGTCGCCCGTCAAACTCGAAAAATCGAGCTCGCGGATAGGGGGGGGGGGTAGGAGGGTCGAGGCTTTCGAAAGACGCGATCGCGAAACTCGCGACACCCCCCCCAGCGGGGGAGGACGCGTACGAGAAAACGGGAGGGGAAAGACGTGACCACTTTTTTCTTTCGAATCGCATCCGACGACGTAAAGTCCGGAAGGTCCCGCTCCTAACGTATGGGGTCGCCATACCGGCTATGAGTTTGTTTGGGGGGTAGGAGGGTGCAAAGTTGGGCGTCGTCGACGTCGCTCCACTTTATCCTTCGCGACGCGAATACCCGACGACCTAAGAAAAACTTTCCGCAGCTCGAACTCGCCCCGAACCTCCCCCGACTTACGGCGTACCGCACGACCCCCTTCGTCGAGGGGTGCGAGAGGGGTGAATTTTTAAAGAGAGTCGGACCGAATTCGAGACGTGGAATAATCGCCCGTAAAAAATATTTACGGCGGCCGAGCGTCCTCGGGAAGGGTAAGTTTTCGGGAAGTCTCCGATGTCTATCCCCCGACGCCCCTTTCGCACCCGCGCACCTCCCCGTTAACCACCCCCGGGCCGTTAAACGATACTTTTTCGTCGTTTTGACGTTTATTCGGAAACCGCGAGGGTTAGAACGATGCGGTTTTTTACTTTGGGGTCGTATTTGTATCCCCAGACCTCACTTCCGACTCTCCCTCTCCCTCCCCACTCTCTCCTCATCGGTAGATTTCATATTTTGGAGTTTATTCGGGAACGTCGAGGGTTAGAACGATGCGGTTTTTTATTCTGGGGTCGTACTTGTATCCCTCGACTTCACATCCGACACTCCCTCCTCCCCACCCTCTCTTCATCGGTAGATTTCATATTTTGGCGTTTATTCGGGATCGCCGAAAGATAGAGCGGTGCGGTATTTTACGTCGGTCTCCTATATTGATCGGTCGCGTTCTAGAATCGACGGTGAATCGAATAAAAACGCGCGAGGCGAGGCGGCGCAGCCGCCGAAGCCGAACAATGCCTTTTTTTGCGACGCAACGAGCGAGGCGAAGCCGAGCAACTGGGCAAAGATTCTACGCGAGCAATTCTACAAAAACCGGGTAGCATCTACATTAGAATTTTACGTTAACCTACCCCCTCCCCCCCCCCCCCTCTTAATTGCATACAGATGGCACTTTTTCCATAATTTGGCGTTAATTCGAGAACGTCGAGGGTTAGAACGATGCGGTTTTCGATGTTGGTCTCCCACATTACTCGTCCACATTCTAGAATCGACGGCGATTTCGGTATACGGGTGAGGCAAGGCGGCGCAGTCGCCGAAGCCGAGCAACGCCTTCTTTTGTGTTTCTAACTGCGAGGCGAAGCCGAGCGATGTGCCAACGGCTCTACGGTTCTATAAAAAGCGTAAGGCAGGATGGCAACTACTTTAGGGTCTTATGTCTCCACCAACCCCACACTTCATTGCTTTCGGAATGCGCATTCTTCATATTTTGACGTTTATGCGGAGACGCCGAGAGTTAGAACGACGCAGTTTTTTACATATTACTCGTCCACATTTTAGAATCGATGGCAAATTGGGTACGTGTGAGAGGCGAGGCGGCGCGGTCGCAAAACGTAACTTTCTTATTTTCGGCGGTATTTATGAGAAACTCATTCTAGCCGAGACTTAAAATGCGAAGCATGCATTTTTACCAACCTATACGATGAAATTGACTAAAGAAGAGCTGACCAATATGTTGGTTCTTTTTAAGCCGAATCGAATTGTGCCGCTTTTTTACCTTATACAATACGACACGCAAATGTCCGTGTCCGTCGTCGCACCGAATTCGGCGGGTGATACCAAAACGGCGTCGGAAACGAAATCCCGTGATCGGTCGGAGCGAGCGCAGCGAGCTCTATTCCGATCTAGTTAAATATGTTATATATCATAAGGTGTGAACGTAAGTTGTTGTATACGGTAACGTTTTTGCAAAATCGCACATAAATAACCGCAAAAAATTCTTTTCTCTTCTCTTAACTACTACCGCGATGATATATTGACCAAAAAAACTGTACTTATCAAAATTGGATAATTTTCACATATTGTCCAATTACTGTCGTCGAAATTTGGAATGTTATTTCCAATGCAAACCAATACACGCGATTGTTACAGCACGAGGCGCAATCGAGCGATGCAGTTACGAGTCATGAGTGCGCCAATCAGTTTGATAGGATTGTAATGTAGGAGTGCGGAAATGTCGGTTATTATAGATATCTGTAATATTAAAAAAAAAAACATTACAAAAAGTACAGAAGTAGGTACCAATTCTCACTGATCGTGAAAGGAACAATAAATACTTTTCGCTTAATCGACATATTTTTGTTGAACAAGTCGCAATTTTTAAATGAAAACGCTTATAGGTATTCATCGGACTAGAGTTCTTATCTGTATACTTAGTAAAAAAAAAGCTGAAATTGTCAAAAAGGTCATTTGGCGTTCGGTTTGGGTGAGTGGCTGTAATCGGATCGATGTAGATCGTTCGCCGTTGACGTTGAGGTAATTACGGTTGCCTGCTCGTCGACCGTGCGAGGGATCATCACCGGCTCGAGGGGTGGTAAACTTAAAAGAAACGTTACCAAACTGACTACAACTACGGCTAAACCGTTACTTTAAAATTGCCTGGCGATTGATGTGTTCAGCGCTGGGAAGTCTGATGGTGTGAGTGCTCTGGCCCTGTTGATGCTGAATTGTTAATGGAAATTGGTATTGGTCGTTCGTTGTTAGTTCTGCTGGAATATTACCTTGGTACATGGTGTTCGGTATCACTAAAAGTTTCCAATCGATTTTGCAAAATTAGGCGTGCGGACGGATACATACTTAAAGCACGCGATTGGAGGGCCAAACCCGATCCGGAAGCCAGCGATGGCAGATGGTTTGGATGTCCGGACGACGCGTTCTTCGGCTTTCGCTTTCTGGTCTGGATGCCCTCCTTCTTCATGCTGAGCGGACGGTTCACCTTCAAAAAGAAAACGAGTGTTATTTGTTTAAAGATAATTGGGGCAATTGTTGTTTAAACGGAAATTGGATGGGATGGGCTCTATTTGGTTTACTTACGCTGTGCAGCTTGAAATAGAGGCCGCACGCGTTGCAGACGGGTTCGCCCTGGTTGTTTCTTCGCCAGAGGGTGGTCGTTCTTGTACTGCAATTTGCACAACAAACACCAGAACGGCGGTTTCCATTCTGAAATTCAAGCTAATAACATGTTTCATCAAATTCTTTGCTTTATTAGTATAGCTATATAAAAATATTTAGATTTTAGTACTATAACACAATAGAGTTTTTGGTCCTTCGGCCGCCCAATTTTTTGAAACCCTGTATAATTTGACATATGTGAGATAAGTTGACACCTCTGAATTGATACCGTCTGAGATAATTTGCGACATGCCCTACATTTCGTGCCTTTCGTTTTTGAGCTTTTCACTCAACGCCTCTGTTTACTCTTTAATTTGTTGTTGCTTTACGACGCAATTTCATCATATCTTCATCTTTCTCTCTTCTCTATCTCCCTTTCTCTCTATCGTTCCCATTATATTTGTTACATCTTGCTATTTGTTCATTTTCTTTCACTTGGTTTTGGTTTCTTTAAAGCTTCTGCGAACATCTTTTCCGGCTCTTTTATCGACTCGGTTTCTCAGTCCTTTTCCGCCGAACCAATAGTATGCATTTTTAAAGCAAACCTTTTTGTGAGACTTGGGGAATGCCAGAAAAGAGAAAGAGGCGAGAGACGTTTGGTTTTAAATATTCCTGCAGGAAAAAAAAATATGTAGTAGGTCAACTGTAAAATGACACTTTGAACTATTATGAGAGTTGTTGAACTATTCATTCCACAAAATTCTGTGCAGTTTCAAGGAAACGTAATAAACGTAAACACAAACAGCGAGAGCGACGGGTCCGTTAACTTGGCCCCCCCACTGAGAGATTTGATAGTCGTATTATTTTGAAATGAATGCGCCTGTTATGCGCCACCAATAGTAACTCTTGCGCCATTATCGTTTTTTAGAAATCCGAAAAAACCCAGTACGTATTTTGTCCCTTGTAACTAGGTCACCTGATACATTTGGTTATGCGCTCAATTGCGCCATTTGAATTAAAGCTAGCGCCATTACGATTAAGCCGTGACAAATTTTCAAAAAGCGGGGGGTCCAACTTAACGTTTTTAAAAGTTACTCTTTTTTAACATCTTTTCATACGAAATTGTACTCTCAGGTATGCGCTGAAATGCGCCGTAAAAAGATATCTTTGCGCCATTATTGTTTTTTGGTTATCCTTAAATATATTTGGGGGGGGGGGCAAGTGAACGGAATCCCCCATAACGCATTTTGCTACCGGTATTTGTGCCACTTGATACATCTGGTTATGAGCTCAATTGCGCCACTTGAATTAAAGCTAGCGCCATTACGGTTAAGCCATAAAAAATTTTTAAAAAGTGGAGAGTCTAACTTAGCGTTTTCAAAAGTTATTTCCGGAAGTGCGTCCATTTTGAAAATATTTTACATCGATTCGGCGTTCGGAGTAACTCCTAAGTACAAATTTTTAAAAACCTACCTATTTTACTTTCCCAGAATCGTTTAACTAAAGCTCCCAAAAAAACACCCTGTATAGTGTTTCTGAAACACTATAATGGCGCCAAGATTTTTGTTTACGGCACATTTTAGCGCATGATGAAAGGTACGATGTAGTAGAAAAAACATGTTAAAAAACGTAACTTTTGAAAACGTTAAGTTAGCCCCCCCCCACTTTTTAAAAATTTTTTATGGCTTAACCGTAATGGCGCTAGCTTTAATTCAAGTGGCGCAATTGAGCTCATAACCAGATGTATCAAGTGGCACAAATACCGGTAGCAAAATGCGTTATGGGGGATTCCGTTCACTTGGCCCCCCCCCCCAAATATATTTAAGGATAACCAAAAAACAATAATGGCGCAAAGATATCTTTTTACGGCGCATTTCAGCGCATACCTGAGAGTACAATTTCGTATGAAAAGATGTTAAAAAAAAAGTAACTTTTAAAAACGTTAAGTTGGCCCCCCCACTTTTTGAAAATTTGTCACGGCTTAATCGTAATGGCGCTAGCTTTAATTCAAGTGGCGCAATTGAGCGCATAACCAAATGTATCAGGTGACCTAGTTACAAGGGACAAAATACGTACTGGGGGCTACGTTCACTTGGCCCCCCCCAAATGTTTTTTCGGATTTCTAAAAAACGATAATGGTGCAAGGGTTATTATTGGTGGCGCATAACGGGCGCATTCATTTCAAAATAATACGACTATCAAATCTCTCAGTGGGGGGGGGGGGGCAAGTTAACGGACCCGAGAGCGACACAGGATACAGGATCAAATGTTTGTTTTACTCCTAAAAAACATCAAAAAATCTATATAAAAAAACTCAACCGCGGTTACATGAGATCTAGGGCCTAGGGCCGAATTATCCCAGGATGGAGTGCTACTAGCCACTAGGGCACGGATGGGAAAATAAATTTAAAAGAGGGCCACATAAGATAATTACAGCATGTCAGCGGGCCAAAGAGGATTTACTATAAGTAACAACAAAAAATCAGCTTGTCCTGAGTATGATAAAGGCAATTCTGACTGTTCGTTAATTATAGCGTCGAAATTTGGCTCCAAATTAGTGGAAGAAATTTGCAAAACGCTCAGTCATCATCATTAATTTGTTTTTAGAATATAGATGTGCGTATTATGCATATTTCCCCATCCTTGACCTAGGGGAATCCTCGGCGATTTTTCATGTGACCAATTAAAGAACATTAACCATTATCATAAGTTACATAATTTATTCTATTTCGCAACCGTGAATGAATTTAATGTGGATAGTCTTTCAAACATGATCTTACCACCGACGTTTGTAGCAGGTTTCCACGATGAAGCCGCGGTACGACGGATGAAATACAATCGGTTTGGCGCAACCGGTTTGTTGGTTTCGCATCTTTCAATTGGAACGAGTGGATTTTGCCCACAATACGGGTGACTAAATATAATCTTGACGTCGCAAAGTAACTTAACTGATCTCGTTAGCGATTATTCGATCGACCAATGCAAGGAAGCTTTACATAGGGCGATTAAATCTGGAGTCAATTTCATTGACACGGCACCTTTGTACGGTCACGGGGTCTCTGAGGAAGTTTTAGGGAAGGTGAGCAAATGCCGGGGTTTCTCCGTGAAATTTACGTGTAATTTGCAAATAGTGTTTGGAAGGGATCCCTCGACAAGCCTACTATCTTTCAACCAAGGTTGGGCGGTATCATCCGAAACTGATGTTTGATTTTTCCGCCGGTAAAACTAGAGAGAGCATCGAACTTAGCTTGAAAAAGTTGGGAGTCGAGTACATCGATTTATTGCAGGTAAATCTACGTTACTTTTATCGTTAGAGCTTTTCAACAGTTTGTAGGTGCACGACATTGAGTATGATAAGTCGTTGAGTACCGTTCTTCAGGAGACTCTACCGGTTCTGGACGAGGCACGTAGGACTGGTAAAGCTAAATTTATCGGTGTTACCGGATACTCAGTGTTCACCTTGGCCGAGTGCATTGAGAAGAGCCGTGTTAAAATTGATACAGTTCTGAGCTACTGCCGTTTGTCGCTTATCGATACCACCCTTCAACAGTATTTGCCCGATTTTAAAGCGAGGGATTTAGGTGTTATTAACGCGGCAGGGCTTTGCTTGGGGCTCCTGACTGATGAAGGTCCACAACCTTGGCATCCGGCACCGCAATTTATTAAAGATATTTGCGTTGAAGCCAATGAATACTGTAAGGTTAGTGTCCTGAAGTTAGGCGGTTGGCAATACTTTAGAGTAAGATTTATTTCTTGAACTATGAGTATATTGGAGCAAAAATGCAGAAAATCATAGACCTAAAAGCAACAGAGATTGAGATGTACAGTCAACGTCCTGTGTTCCACTATGTGTATAGTTCAATGCATATAAAAAAAGGGATTCAAATGTGCCCTACTCAAAGTCAACATTTTTATAGGCTAATAACGTTAGCCTAGCAAGATTAGCTACACACTACTGTTACCAGCAGTCAGGTCCGGACACCACTTTAATCGGCATGAACCATGTGGACTTGGTATGTGCCAATTTGGATGTTTTGTACAATGGTATAGACTCTCATGAGCAGCAGGTGCTGACTGATGTACAAATGAGGTAAGTAGTAAACTCATTTATGCAAAAGCCACTGACTGACTGTCTTTTTTAGATTTTTTTCAAAATTGAAGATAGGAAATTGGGAGCAAGAAAATAACAAATTTAAAGAGACTTTGCCATAGAGCCACTGCAGAGAAGTACTTCGATATTTTTGTAGTATACTGTAGTTCTCTTATATAAAATGAATTGTAAATCAAGTACATTCAGTGTAGATTAAAATTCTAGAGCACATTATAAAGCATCTTAAAAAAAAGTATTAAAAACACGGCTGTTTACTTTTAGCCATGAAACTGTTGAATGTTTTTTCTAGTATTGTTTATTATAGTTTCCTAATATTATAAAAATATTTTCTTAAGTTTGAGCACATCTAATAATGCTTGCAAAATTAGCACAGATATATACAAAGGTACTACCACATTTGCGTTACACTAGTATAATGTAGGTATAGTGCGATGAAGCAGTCTTGCATTCTGCCATTTAACTAATGAATTAGTTAATTATTAATTATTCCAGTATTAATTTTTATTTAAATTTTGTATATAGCATGTTGGTATTGCTGCTGGGGAGCAGCCACCTTAGTCATTTTTTCATTTTCAATTATGAAGGCAACCTCAACACAGCTCTCCACTCAAAATCGGAATTTTGGACACCCCCGGTTTAGGGAAAAGGCCATACCCAAAAAGTCAGGAAAAAAAAGTACATTTTGGGACTTTGGCTCGGTTTGGTCATTGGGAAAAATGGACCGGTAGTTTTTCGGTGGAGGAAATCAAGGAAACGCGAAAATGCTTTTTACCTAAGACATGGACGCAAAAGCAAAGGAAGCCTATCCCCTTTTTTCTCCCCCAAGAAAGTTTTACAGAACCCAAACCCTTGTTTTTATTACCTCGTGTCCGTCTTTAAGTATGGAGTTACATTTCAAATTAGCTGCATATTAATATTGATTCTTTGGTTTCGTTTTCTTAAATAAATCCTAGAAAACCAAACGACTATACAATATACAGCGGGAGTCAACCTTCTGTATAGGCAGCCGATAGTGCCCAAAATGGTTGAGACTAGAAAAACATACGTTTTGTGAAACATTGTTAGGCATACAAGGTGTTCCGTAATGTCTTGGTTTTATGTAAAAAATGACATTTGTCGTTTTTGAATTTAAAAGAGAAGGTGTGCCGCTAAGTTAGTGTCCTGCACAATGGTCACAAAATCACCAAGGACCTTAATTGGCCATTCATGAATCTGAAACTTTAGATATTTTATAATTTTGTTTGAAAAAAATTTTGGAGCTATCGACCGCCTAGGATCACCCTGTATAATAAAATTCATACCTACATGCCAAGCATGGCAACAAAAAAAACCGTTACAAAGTGGAACTCGAAGGGATCCGTACTTACTTTTTTGAGTGGAAAATTTAGAGTCGGATGCCGCTACCCAAAAAAGGGGTAATTACAAATCCAAAAATTAAAAAAAAATTCGACTGGAAAAATCTAGGCAGAGCTATTCTTCCATGTATTAAATTAAGGAAGAAATGCAATTTTAAGGCTTGCAGGATATTATTTTTTTTTAAGCAAAAATTGTTTATTTTAGTCCCCCTACCACCCAATTATTTACATACACCCTGTATACGTTGCAGAAACATGCACAACACAAAGATAAATCCGCCTTTGTCTTCTTGCGTTCACGGTTTGTGTCTTCATTCCATGAATATGGATTTTTCACAGAATGTGTCACAATGACATTTTTCTTCAATTCTTCGAGTACTGATTTTTTGAGTTTTTGGAAATCTTCTGTAGCCTCCTCGAATTTTAGGGATCTTTAATTGCTTCGGATTCTCTCCATTTTTCTGTTCTACAGATTCTTCAATTCCTTAGATTCTCTGGGTTCCTTGGATTTAGGTTCCGTAGGGTCTTTATTCTTCAGATTCTTAGATGTTTTAGATTCAAGAGATTTTTAGAACTGTTCGGATGTTAGAGTTCCTCTGATTCTTGGGAACTTTCAATCCTTTGTATCCTTCGATTCCTTTCAATTTTTTCTGATCTATTACATCCTTTGAATTTGTTTGTTATTTTGATTTGTTTATAGTTGTCAGAATCTTATATGTACCCAATTCCTATTTCTTCACATGTTTTGGATGCTTTGCGGTTTTTTATCCTTCAGTATCTTTAGGATACCTACATCCGTTTCTAGAATTTTTTTCAATTTTTCAGATTCTTTAAATTTTAATAGTGTCGTGCCAAAAAACCTCCCTTTATTACCAAAAATCGACTGCACCAAAATTTCTCGGGAAAAAACTTTTTCTTATTAATTTTGGTGCGTAGAATCCAAAACGATTCGTACTTTTTCGATTAGACGTCTCAATCAAAAGTGATGGGCAAAAAACCAATTTCGACAAAAAATTCAAAGGGCTGTAACTTTTGATCTAGTAGCCCGATCTTGGAACTGTTTGAAATTATGGATTCTACAGGCCACATTCTATAAGAAAATATTTTTTTCCGGTCGATCTGAGACAATTTTTTTGTTCGAGCCAAAAAAAATTATGGATTCTACAGGCCACATTCTATAAGAAAATATTTTTTTCCGGTCGATCTGAGACAATTTTTTGTTCGAGCCAAAAAAAACGCAGTGTATTATAACCTTCCTTTTTTACCAAAAATCGACTGCACCAAAATTTCTCGGGAAAAAACTTTTTCTTATTAATCTGGGTGCGTAGAATCCAAAACGATTCGTACTTTTTCGATTAGACGTCTCAATCAAAGGTTATGGGCAAAAAACCAATTTCGACAAAAAATTTAAAGGGCTGTAACTTTTGATCTAGTAGTCCGATCTTGGAACTGTTTGGAATTATGGATTCTACAGGCCACATTCGATAAGAAAATATTTTTTTCCGGTCGATCTGAGACAATTTTTTGTTCGAGCCAAAAAAACGCACTGTATAACCTTCCTTTTTTACCAAAAATCGACTGCACCAAAATTTCTCGGGAAAAAACTTTTTCTTATTAATTTGGGTGCGTAGAATCCAAAACGATCCGTACTTTTTCGATTAGACGTCTCAATCAAAAGTTATGGGCAAAAAACCAAGCTTCAATTTCCTCAAAACCTCAGAATTCCTCAAAACCTTCCCCATGGATCCATGAGGAATTGAGTCCCTTATTTCCTTTATAGTTCTTCACCCCCATTTAGAGCATGGATCAACCACAACCACGAGTTTTTTCGGTTCACTCCATTATACAATACGGAACCGTAATTATTTTCTATGACATATTTGAACACAGGTGCCCCCCCCCCCCCCCATAAAAGAAATAAAGTTTACAATTACCCCCAACTCTTTATTAAGTCATCAGGATTTCATAAAAATATTTAAAACTAAATATATCGCCTTGTAGCACTTTAAAAAACTCACCCTGTATACACCCACTTTTTGGTTACATCATTACTTTCACTATTTTCAGATTGCACCATCTTTTGCTTCAGTTTCTTTCACTTTTTAGCCTTTGCAAGTTTTTCCCGCGATCGTCATCTTCCATTTCTTGGGGCGCCAATAACATAGAAGATCTTCAAAGCAAATCTTCAGAATCAGTAGCGTCTCGATGAGTTCTTCCAATCCACCTACTGTCACAACCGCTTTTGCTTCTTCAATTTTGTTCCTCGAAAACGAAAGGCGCACAAAATTTAGCAATTGGCGCAAAAAGTCACACAAAACAGCCATTTCGGGTGTTAAAAAATGTTCAGTTTGGACCACCTTTCCGTTTCTATTCTACTCCCATTATTCTAGGAAGAGGGAGAGACCTTTTTTATGACATTTTCAGACTCACTCAAAATTTAACGGAACGAGCGCAAAAATGGGAGCCATTTTGTTTTTTTATCTAAAATTTACTCGTACTATGGAATTCAGAGTAGGTATAATTCTTTAAAGGGCGCAAACGAGTTCTATTGAGCCTCTTGAGAGGGTGGGGGGGGGATATTCTAAAGTAAAGAATATTCGTAAATTGTGGTAGGAAAATCAGGGTTTTTCCTTTAGTAATTGAAGCTAGCCCCCCCCCCCCCCCCGGCGTCTATGGATTTGAACAATTCTGGGCCGCAATAGTTGGAAATTTTGACAAACATTTCCAACTAAACTTACCGTAGTAGGTTTTTTGGTTGTACGTACAGGAGGTCGGTTGACTCCGTTGATTCGGTTGTACAGTCCGCACGCGTTGCACAGGTAGTGTCCGGTGCCGTCTCGGCGCCAAAGCGGCGTGATGCTCGCCCCGCAGTTGACGCACTCCTTCACCTCGATCTCCGGTATGTGTCCCTCGTACGCCTCGTCCAGCTGCGACCACGAGTTCGGGCCGGTCGCGCCCGAGAAGTTCTGATACGCGATACCCTCGGCGGCCTGATGGTGGCTCGTCGAGGGGTACGCGTTGAATTCGGACGTCGAGATGGTGGCGGTCGACGCCCAGTTGGAGTTCGCCGGTACCGTGTACTGGTAGCTGTTGCCGCCGTGGCCGATCAGCGTGACTTGGCCGCCGTTCGCGGAACCGGCTTGAGTATTTTGTATTTCGTAGGAACCCTGGAAGAGTACGATATGGACGGTTTACCGGCAAAGGAAATACTCACTTGAAATATCCGCGAGGAGGCCAGGTTGGGGTCGCTTTTGTACAGGACAGGCGTCGGGGGGCTTTCGTCGCTTCCCCTCGTTATCGCGAAATTTTGGAATTGCTGGAACTGCGGTTGTTGGCTCGTCGGCTGTTGCGAGATAAATTGAGCGTTTTCGTTGGCGAAGTGGGCGCCTGGGGGGTATTGCGAATTCGGGACCGTATCGAGATCGGTGTATTCCACCCTCACTTTCCTTTCTTCTTGTTGCTCGACATACTGGCCGTTCTCCAGCTGGAGGTGGGGAGCGACCTGTACCGTGGCAGTATACTGGCCATCCTGACCGTGGACTTGGTACTCTTGGCTTGTCACGGGGTACTGCTCGCTCTGTCCTTGGAAATGTCCCACTTCCAGCTGACCTTCGAATTGCTGCGGACTGTTCGTGGCCCCCATCGGCTTGGGGGTGGAAGATTTCGCGCCGTCTTCTTCCGCGGTTTGCTGGTGTTTCACTTCTTCGATGTTTTCCTCAATTGTGCCCGCGGTCGTGATGACCTGTCGACGTATGATCACCGAGGACATGTTGTGCTCACTGACCGGCGAATTTCTCTCACGCTTAACTTGCACTTCGGACTTTACCTTTCTGAAAGCCGGATGGTGCTCCTCCATATTCTGAACATAAACTAGTTTTTAAACTGAGACAATTCCTATGAAATATAACTAAAGCAATGACCGAGAAAAAGGGAAATAATTGTTTAACGTTCAAATATGTTCTTATTTTACGGGATCTTCCATCCTTATTTCCGTAGGTAAACGAGAAAAGGAAGAAGGGAGTAGGTAGATATGTGTTTCATGCGTTTCCTGTATTTGTTCAAGAAGTACGTTTTAAGAAATCCCAGTTTGTCAGTTCCATACTGGGCGTAGAGCAATTGTGTAAACGCTCAAACAGGGACAAGTGCGAGTGTAACAATCGGTAGGTGTCACAGACGCATCAATTTCCGCCGTTATGTGTATCATTTCGTAAGTAAAAGTTAAACTTTTACTCATCGAAGGTAGTGAAGTTTTGCCAAAACAAATTTGCTTTAAAGGCAAATTCGACCTACGTGTTAATAAGGATTAAGGAATGAGAAATCAACACGGGAAAAAATGCCAAAAAAGGTACCTACTCACGATCTAATAACATTGTCGCAGCTTCCACATAAAATTCAAAGGATAGCTCCAATTTTTAGCGAGTGCTCACAATTGTAATATTCAAAAAGGCGAAAAGAAAGCGAAAAGAAATTTGATTCGGGTCAAAAAAGGACCAATATCTACATAAGCTTTTGCTTAGTACATCTCATCGGAATATTTCTTTTTTTTAATGTACATTCACAAGAGTATCGAAAACAATTTGGAGGAGAGTGTAAGACCGGGGGGACTGGGGGGTATGGAATACCCCCCAGGTAAGCTTAATGGCGATTGGCGAGGGGGATTCACAGAATATTTATTTCCTAGAATTTGTACTGAGGGGTATTCAATAGTATACCCCCCCAGACCCCCGGTCTTACACTCTCGCCCAAATAGTTTCGCCACTCTTATGAATGTATACTGGGGAGTATTAGACCCCCCGCTCGTAAACTCTCCCCCAAATTGTTACGCTTTCGGCACTCTTGACTGTATACTGGGGAGTACTCCATACCTCCCCAGACCCCCGGTCTTACACCCGTCCCCAATTTATTGTAGAGCATTCAGAACTCTTAATGGCAATTGGTGAGAGGGATTTACAGAATATTTCTTTCCAAGAATGTATACTGGGAGGTATTCCATACCCCCCAGACTTCCTGGTCTTACACTCTCCCCCAAATTGTGACGTCTTCTGCACTCTTGTGATCATTTTTCAATGAGAGTCATCAAATTTTTAAACAGCAACAGAGAATTAGAGAGATATGGAATACTTCTCAGGCAAAAAAAGTTCCATAGTCCTCTTAAAAAATGATCACGAGTACTGAAGGCGTCACATTGTAAGAGCGAAAGAGAGGGATTTAACGCCGGGTGGGGGGGGGGCTGGAATACCTCCTAGGTAAGTACACTCCATGAAGCAATTAGGGAGATATTAAATACATTTCAAGCAAAGCAAGTTCGATAGTCCTCTTGAAAAATGGTCACGAGTACCGAAGACTTAACACATTAGGGGGAGATTCTAACACCGGGGGGTCTGGGGGGTATGAAATACCCCCCCCCCCCCCCAAGTAAGTAAAATCCAGGAAGGTAGATCATTCGGAACTCTTAATGGCATATGGCGAGAGCGATTCTCAGAATATTTCTTCCCTAGAATATATACTGGGAGGTATTCCATACCCCCCCTCCTCCCCCAGACTAACCGGTCTAACACTCTCCCATCATCAAATTTTTATTATTTTTTAAACGTTTTTGGAAACAAAATAGCAACCGGGAATGAAGGAGATATGGAACACCTTTCAGGCAAAGAGAGTTCGATAGTCCTCTTGAAAAATGGGAAAAATGGTCACGAGTACTGAAGACTTAACATATTAAGGAGGGATTCTAACACCGGGATGTCTGGGGGGTATGAAATAACCCCCCCCCTTCCCCTCAAGTTAGTAAAATCCAGGAAGGGAGAGAATTCGGAACTCTTAATGGCAATTGGCCAGGGAGATTCACAGAATAATTCTTTCCTAGAATGTATACTGGACCCCCCGGTCTTACACTCTCCCGCTCCCCCAAGTTGTTACGCCTCGGCGCTTTTGTGAATGTATAACGGGGGGGTTTTTCATACCCCCCACACCCCCTCGGCCTTACAGTCACCCCCAAATTGTTACGCTTATGGCGGACAAGCGAAAGAAAGAGAGCAAGGAAATCGAGGAGAACACATAGAAAATGTGAAGGACTTGAAAGAATCGGAAAAACTCGAAGATTCGATAAATGGAGCCGAAGAAACTAAAGATGTCGAAGAAACCTCGACCGAAGATATCAAAGGAGGTGAGGGTATGAGCGTAAGAAAGCGAAACTCAAAACTAAAAACTCAAAAACTAATAATGATATTGTCATGTAACGAATATTCTAGAAATCTAGAGCGACATCGGGGCGCCACCAGATCGCCATCAAGTCGGTAAAGGATCAGTCACCGACGATAAGGAATGAAGGCGGATGTAACGCTTTCTTTCCCGGAAATATAGTGTTTGTTCAAGAACTCTTTAGCTAGACTGATTCTGTTTGTGGTATTGAAAGTTTCACAAAAAAGAAGCATAAGGTCGCGCGAAGTCTCTATCATTAAAAACAGCTAAAATACACTACAGTTTCAACCAAAATAGGACACATGGTATACATACAATTTTACGTAAAATCTAAAAATGAAATGATATATAGGGTGTTCCATTTAAAATAAGGAAGTTTGAAAGTTGAAATTTAAAGATCATAATCTTAAACGAGAACACAAAAAAACAGTTCATCTCGTAATTCTAAAGCGAGACCCCAGGTTTCAAGATTAGAAGACCTTAGTAGCTTTAAATTTACACTTGAAATCCTTCATTTTAAATTTGGAGCTTCAAGATCGTACAAAATTAATTTTAAGTAAGGAAATGTGAACTTTAAAAGAGAACACAACAATATTTCATCTCACAAATCTGAAGCGAAAATCCAGATTTGAAGATTAGAAGGCCTTAGTAACTTTAAATTTAAGCTTGAAATCTTTAATTTTAAAATTTGGACTTTCAAGAACGTACAAAAGTGACTACAAGTAATGAAATTTGAAAGTTGAAATTTTAAGATCATAATCTTAAAAGAGAACACACAAAAATAGTTCATTTCACAATTCTAAAGCGAGTTTGAAGATTAAAAGACCTTAGTACCTTTAAGTTTAAGCTTGAAATTTTAAAATTTAAACATTCAAGATCGTACAAAAAATGATTTCAAGCAATGGAATTTGAAATTTGAAATTTTAAAGATCATAATGTTAAAAGAGAACACAAAAAATTAGTTCATTTCACAATTCCTAAATCGAGTTTGAAGATTAGAAGACCTTAGTATTTAAATTTAGGCTTGAAATCTTTAATTTTAAAATTTGGACTTTCAAGATCGTACAAAAGTGATTTCAAGCAATGAAATTTGAAAGTTGAAATTTAAAGATCATAATTTTAAAAGAGAGCACAAAAAAATAGTTCATTTCACAATTCTAAAGCGAGTTTGAAGATTAGAAGACGTTAGTAGCTTTAAATTTAAGCTTGAAATCTTTAATTTTAAAATTTGAAGTTTCAAGATCGTACAAAAGTGATTTCAAGTAATGAAATTTGAAAGTTGAAATGTGATGATCATAATTTTAAGAAAAAACAGAAAAAAATAGTTCATCTCGCAATTTTAAAGCGAGACTCCTGGTTTGAAGATTAGAAGACCTTAATAGCTTTAAATTTACAAATTACACTTGAAATTCTTAAATTTAAAATTTGGAGCTTCAAGATTGTACAAAATTGATTTCAAGTAAGGAAATTTGAAGATCATGACCTTAAAAGAGAACACACAAAAATAGTTCATCTCGCAATTCTGAAGCGAAACTCTAAATTTGAAGATTAGACGACCTTAGTAGCTTTAAATTTACAAATTACACTTGAAATTCTTCAATTTAAAATTTGGAGCTTCAAGATTGTACAAAATTGATTTCAAATAAGGAAATTTGAAGATCATGACCTTAAAAGAGAACACACAAAATAGTTCATCTCGCAATTCTGAAGCGAAACTCTAAATTTGAAGATTAGAAGACCTTAATAGCTTTAAATTTAAGCTTGAAATCTTTAATTTTAAAATTTGGACTTTCAAGATCGTACAAAAAAATGATTTCAATCATCAATGAAATTGGAAATTTGAGTCGAAATCTTAAAAGAGAACACAAAAAAATAGTTCATCTCGCAATTCTAAAGCGAGACTCCTGGTTTGAAAATTAGAAGACCTTAGTAGCTTTAAATTTACCCTTGAAATTCTTAACTTTAAAATTTGGAACGGTTTTTTGGGATTCTGAAGAAACTGTTAATTGAATACATTAAAAAGGACTATTTAAAACCTCTTACAATTGCTTATCGAAAGAAAAGACTCTATAATTTTCCCGACACGACAATTGCAGATCGCCCTATACTCTCCGAGACCAAAGATTTGATTCTGAAGATGACCTACCAGTTGCTGGACTATTTTCAAGAAACCAAAAAAGTGTATGTCTACAGTATTAATGAAGGAGATTAGGTGGAATTTTTAAACAAAAATCTCCACTTTTCAACTGAAGTGTTTGTCATTTTAATTAAACAAACAGAACAAACGAAAACCTGAACTCTAGACGTACTTTTGGTACAGCCTTTATCTCGTTTTTTGAACGGAAAAAACATGTTTTGAAACAAAAGAAAATCAATCTTGTTAATAACCTTTACCATTATTATTATATTAACTCTTATCTTTAAGTAAGTACTTGTAACTTAATCGTTTCTATACCGTTCAGATTTACCATTTTATAAATAAAGGAAGCCGAGGTTTTTCGCAAAGGTATCTAAACGAAAAAAATGGCGCAATTTCGAAAAAAAAATTTAAAATCGTGCGGGGTACTTACGAACATTGCGTTGATTTAATTTAGTAGAATACTTCTGTTTGTTAACTGATAAGGACATCTCACCTTAGAGACGTCTAGAATAAAACTGATAATAAACATGTACGTTACCTTATGTACATAAGTACGTTTATTTGGGCGAAGGTAGAAATATAGGTAGTTTATGATTCACGTGATCAAGGTGCGGCATCG
Organism: Photinus pyralis; assembly: GCF_008802855.1. Taxonomy (NCBI): domain Eukaryota; kingdom Metazoa; phylum Arthropoda; class Insecta; order Coleoptera; family Lampyridae; genus Photinus; species Photinus pyralis. Next base: position 1,579,336 of record NW_022170596.1, read on the forward strand.
CCATCTTGTTGACATAACTGCTTTCTTATAATGGCGCATTTTAACCCTTATTATTAAAATGGGCGCGCTCGTAAGAGATTACCGAGGGGATTCCTTTTTAAATATTTTGAAGATTATCACGCCGCACTATCTCGCCGGTAGTACAATTTTATACCGTCGTCCTTAACCTTATATACATTTTCTATAAAGATATTATATCTGCGGTATAATAAACTACAGTATCTTGTCAACACTATTATCTTCCTACTATTTTTTTGGAGGGTAGATTTTAGATTGTTATCAGGACGTTGCCCTGCGGGGTTTGGGCGGAAGCCAAAAGGGATTTTGGGACGAAATCTGCGGTGCACACTAGATATCAGAATATAATCTAAATGATATTATTGTTGTCTGTTTAACTATACGTTTATATCTGCTTAGGTAACTTATATAGCAACGTAATCATAAATGATATGTTAACAGTTAAAAAGCAGCAAGTGGGATAACACAGTATCTAAACTGAACTTGATGAGTGATGAAACGGCGGCCGAAACATGCAAAAAACCATAGCGAGAAAACTTACCTCCAAAAAAAAAGTGACGGTGCCTGTAGGTAATAAAACTGTAGGAACAACTGCCGCGTATGCCCAGGTATGAACGTGGCAAAATGATTATCTGATGCGCCAAAGGGTGTGGTGCTATTTGCTTAATTGTGACGTAAGTGATTGATTAGTGCGCCATTTTGTAAATCGCGTTCCCTGAAATTTTGGTTCGCGAGCAAAAATTTGGGAGGTACAGGTGCGAGAAGATAAAAACGGGTATCTCGGCCAGATTAGATTAAACTCGTCTTAGAAAACGTGCCGGTTATAGTGAGAAAAAACTGAAGGTGTACTTACGAGTTGGATCTTTCTTTTTTTTTTTGAAATGGAAGCGTCGAAATTGAGAAATGAACTAAGTTACACACGACCTCAAATGTACGCTATTTTCAGTGGAAAAATACGTATATTTCCCTATTGTAAATATACATAAAAGTGAAAATCGCAGCGCGGTACATCTCCCCTCCATTATTTGATAAGAGATATGATATATGAGTGTTTGGATATCTACGAATCATTTAAGGGCGAGCTTTTTTTAATTCAATTTTTTAAATTATTTATGCTGGCGAATTCCATAATTTCGCCGAGACCCATTTCCAAAAAGTGCAGAATCTGTTTATGGTTTATTTGCTTTCAGGTTGTGCGATCCACTGACAAATCCTTAGACGTTGTTTGCCTTTCACCATTCGAAGTGGTGAGGCCCGCAAAGGTTTTTTTAAAAAATATTTTTTGAAATTTAAACGAGCCAGCCAATGCCAAACAGTTTTATTTATTTAAGAAACTCATTAACGAATCCAAAATTGTTAACTTGTGAGATATACAGGGTCAAAAAGTAAAAAAGACAATTGTATGGTACAGTCATTTTTTCAAAAAAGTCATAACTATCTAGATTTAAGATGAAAAATTCCGTTGCAAACTTGTCAACGCATTCTCCAACAATATTAAATAGTGCGACCACCGTTTTCCCGTATAATTTTGCGAAACAGTACCGATTTTCGTAATAATTTGGATTTAGGTTGTACTTACCCCCATCGTAGGGTTGAAAAATGTTTCCTTGAACAGAGTATGAATAGATTAGCCAATTCTAAGCAATTTTGTTCAATACAGTCATGAAAATCAATGCTTTTTGGCTTATTCACGAGAGAAAGTGTCAATTTTTCAAGCCAGAAGCACAATTTTTTTGCGATTAGCCCAAAATAACGAACGAATAGCTTGTTGGAGGTTCGTTTTTCTTCACCAAACGCTAAAATAGAAAGTTTCAACATGAAATAACCATAAAACAATACATTTTTGATTAAAACTATAGGTACCTAATAGACCTTTTTTCAAAGCGCTTGAAAAATTTTTTTTCTTTTTTATTAAAACATTAAAACTAAACGAGACATTACGAAAATAATTTCGATTCCTATTGAAAAAAACCTTTACCTTTCACTATATTGTTCGTAAATAGAAACTTGTTGAAACCCTTTGACGTTAGGCCCTTTAAAATGTAAGGGCCGAAAGAACATTTAATTTTTATAAGCTTATACAGCTGTAGGAAAACTCACAAAATGGAGTCATAGGTAAAAAACCCAACACATATTTTTGCAGATATCATCAGAACGCGTATATAAGAGCATAAAATAAGTTATATTTTAGGCCCAGCAAACTAACCCCTTCACAAGGGGGGATTTTTATAAGAAGTAAAACATAAATTATAAAAAAATTAAAAAAAGTAAAATAATCCTCATTAATTAATTACATTTTTCAAAATATTTTACTTTCCGACTACATAAAAAAAATGCAGGGGCGGACTGGCCCGAGGGGGCGGGTGGCGATTGCCATAATGGCCCGTTGGAAATGTATAAGTATGTGCTGTATTTAGTTTCTTGCACTATTAATAAGTTATTAACACGTTTCTCTAATTGGGGTTGATGTTAGGTTGTTAAAAAATTAAAAAATTCTGTTTTAATTGAAGTGTTTTACAATGAATTTATCATTTTTTGTCGTAGCATGAAAGTGATGAAATACAATGATAGGCGACGCGCCTCGTTTGGATTGTATATTTTGTTACTTTTAATTATCAGCTGCAATTTAAAAAAAAACCTGTATTGTAATTGATTTCCGAAAAAGGAGTACTTTAAAATGAAGCAAAAAATGTTTTTGTGGTGCACCGCAGAGCTACCCCCCCGCCACCATCATTACTACACTAATACTTTAATGGCCCGTAACCTACGCAATTCCACCTGGCCCGCCCCTGACTAGAAACCAATTTCGAAAGAAAATTCAAAGGGCTGTAACTTTTGAACTAGAAGCCCAATCTTGGAACTGTTTGAAATTATGGATTCTACAGCCCACATTCTATAAGAAAATTCTTTCCGGGTCGATGTGAGACAATTTTTTTTTCCGGGCTCAAAAAAAGGCACCTTCCTTTTTTACCAAAAATTGACTGCACCAAAATTTCTCGGGAAAACACCTTTTCTTATTAATTTTGGTGCGTAGAATCTAAAACAATTCGTACTTTTTCGATCGGACTTCTCAATCAAAAGTTATGGACTAGAAACCAATTTCGAAAGAAAATTCAAAAGGCTGTAACTTTTGAACTAGTAGCCCAATCTTGGAACTGTTTGAAATTATGGATTCTACAGGCCACATTCTATAAGAACATTTTTTTCCGGGTCGATCTGAGACAATTTTTTTTTCGGGCTCAAAAAAAAGGCAGTGTATAATAACCTTCCTTTTTTACCAAAAATCGACTGCACCAAAATTTCTCGGGAAAACACTTTTTCTTATTAATTTTGGTGCGTAGAATCCAAAACAAATCGTACTTTTTCGATCGGACGTCTCAATCAAAAGTTTTAATTATCAGCTGCAATTAGAAAAAAAAACTGTATTGTAATTGATTTCCGAAAAGGGAGTACTAAAATGAAGCAAAAAATGCTTTGTGGTGCACCACAGAGCTTCCCCCCCCCCCACCTTCATTACTAAATACTTTAATGGTCCGTAACCTATGCAATTCCACCTGGCCCGTAAGTACCCAGTCCGCCCCTGAAAAAATGCATAAAGAAAAGTATTGTAATCGTGATCAATTTTCGATAAATTTGGGGTGATGGGGAATCGAGAACGTCCTATTTTGATTTCGATACGTAACCATCTTCAGAGTTTTTTGTTTTTGAGAAATTTTGAATGTTATTTTTTAAATTTGCATTTTTTTTTGAAAAATGTTAAATACAACGTGTCTTGATCAGCTCTACAAAAAAGTCTCATACACGTTTTGCGTATTACCAGAAGGTTTGGGGGGTATTCCATACTACACTCAGCAAAAAATTCAATCTTTCTCCAGGACACCTAGCACCTAAAAATAATCGTACGCTTTGGGGGGGGGGGGATAATGGAGCCCTTCTTTTTGCTGGGTGTAGTATTCTATACCCCCCAGACTCCCGATGTCTCATAATAGAACATAGCACCGGGGGTCTGGGGCGTATGGAATCCCCCCCCCCAAGCACACACTACCCGTAGCCAAAAAGGAAGACTCAATAAATCTTTCTCTATTACCCCTAGCACCTTTAATAATCGTATACTAAGAGTTCCCCCCTAATGAGTATGGAATAGCCCCCAAACCTCCCAGTGAGCCGTTACATTTATCTCAAAAAAGCACTGCGCTTCAGCTCCCATGATAGTAGAACATACTACCGGTGGGTCTGGAAAAAGGAGAACTCAATTAAGTCTTTCTCCACTACCCTTAGCAGCTAAAATAATACGTTCTCATACAAAAGCACTCTTCCAAGTCTCATAATAGAACATAGGACCGGGGGTAATGGAGAAAGACGTTTGGAGTTCTTCTTTTTGCTAAAGGTAGTCTGTTGGTGCTTAATGCTTAATGAAGCAGCACAGGTTGAAGTTCTTGGCCAATTTGCCATAAATCCCTCAATGTCAACATTTAGTTTTTTTTTTGTTAATTATTAAATTGTCTTAATGAAGCATTTTTCAGAAGCTTTCCAACGATGTGTCACAAGTATGGGGTTGCCATTTAGGATTTTTGAAGAGGGGGACTGAGGGGTAAGGGGAGTGGTTGTCACTCATATCGTCATTCTGGTTCCTCCTCGATACCCCCGAAACGGTTTTGCGCGATTTTCAATATCCTCTTTAGTTCGGAAAATATGGCCGACTGCAAGTTTTAAAATTGACACCCCGTATACTTAATATCCGAATCTAAAAGAGGGTTTAAGTCCCATTACGAGCTTTAGAGACCCCTACTGTTCCACAATTTTTTGAAGTCCTTAAGATTTTGCCCTCTTTCTAAAAGTGAGCCTTTAAGAACTTTTGCGCCTCCTTAAAAGCATTTAAAATGCTTAAAGGATCTTTAAGAATCTTCATGAGCCTTTTGTGCCTTCATAAGCATCTATAAGGGCGAGCTTTAAAATGCATTTATTAACCTTTCAGAACCTTTAAGAGTCTCCAAAAGTTGCGAAGAGGTTCTGGTGGCCTTTATGATGTACTTGAAACCTTTGGGAGTAATAATCTTTAAAACTATTAATATCTAAATCCTGAAAAGCATCTGCGACTAGATTTACAAATCTCTAAGTGCATTTAAGGATCTTTAAAAATCTTTAAGAGCTTTTAAGGGCCACTAGCACCTTTCAAGAGATTGATGCCCCAAAAATCTCAATTTTCTCTTGAGCGTTTAAAAACCAGTTAAAATCCTTGAAAGTCTTTAAGAGTCCTTAAGGTCTTAAAAACATTTCAAGTCTTCTCGAAGCGTTGAAGGTGTTTAAAAGTATTTAATACGCATTAGTAGTGTTCAAAAGATGCGCCTTGAAAACCTTTTATGAGTGCGCCAAAATTTAATAGCTTTTATGAGCCTTTAATAAATCTAAAATTCTAAAATTGAGGATAGTATTCACCCCTAAAAAATAAAGAACTACTTCAGGAACAGGGTCATCTCTGAAGTAAAGGGTATGTAGAACCGAAGGGTAATTCAAATGTTGGGTAAAAGTATACAGTATCGCCTATAATGAATGGAGTAAAAATATTTACGCTTTGGTATCTAACCCAAAAAAACTCTTAGCAAACGTGCCTTTAAAACCCTTATCAACCCTTCAACAAATTTGAGAGCATTTAAGAATATTTAAAGTGATCTTTAAAAAGCCTGCCAGAACATTCAGTATTTAATTTAATAGCACTTAATAGACATTTAAAAGCCGTTAAATTCATTAAAGGGTATTTATGGGTCCTTTAAAATTTCTTAAGAATTGTTTTAAACCTTGAAAAAGCTAATCCTAAAGAATTACTAAATTCAACAGTCTTTAAAGGTTTGAAAAAATGTCCGAAAAGTGCCCTTTCTAAAGGCTGTTCTGTAGAGTATTCAATTTTTTAGAGCCTTCAGTAGCATTTGCGTATCTTTAAAAGTATTCAAAAGCAGTCAAAAACTGTTTGAACCCTTCTTAAAGCTTTATGTCCTTAAGATTCCATAAAAGCCTTTCCCGAAGAGTCGCGAAATGTATTTAAAAGACTTTAAGCTTTTAAAATGCCCTTCTTGGTCTTACTAAGGGGCCTGTTCTCTAAAGAGCCTTCATGAATTATTATATAATTGTATTATTTACAAGAATTTTGAATAAAAGGCTTCAAATAATTCTTCGCAGTGTTTAATATCCGAATCATTAAGAATCCTTACAAGCTTAAAGGATATCTAAGGACATTTACTGGTCTTTAAAAGTCTTAAACAGTTCTGAAAAATCACTATGGGGCTCTAAAGGTCTATAAGAATCCCCAAAGATTTTAAGCGTTTATAAGTGACTTCGAGGCTTTTGGATTTTATTATATAAGACGATAAAGGGATATTTTAACCATTGAGCGAATAACTTTCATTAGATGGTTAGTATCGTCGTTTATAATACAAAACTAAATTTTAGACGTCACAAATAGCAAGCTTAGATTCAGCCGTCGCGGTCGTTTCCATAGAAACAGCATTGTATTATGTTATGAACGTCATTTTATTTCGTGCACCGCGTCCCATTTGAAATAAGAATGACGCATTAGAATGCCCAATCACGGTTAAAAAGCGACTTAGCCTACTCATTCAAGCCTATTAAAATGCCAATGTAAAATCTATGCTATAAAATAAAAGTTATTAATAAGATTTAATTTTAAAGTGTAAAGAGATTGTTGAGAGTCTTAAAGGGTTTTTTGTAGAATCCGGAATCTTTATGACCGTCTTCGAAAGCATTAGTGAAACCCACCCTTCAAAAATATTTGCTATTCCTTAAGTCTTTAAAAATCTCCTAGTGGTTCTCGATTTATTTTATCACTTTAGACCTTTTAAAAGTTTTTAAAAACTTTTCATAAAAAGGAATTAATATCCGAATCTTGAAGACCCTTTACAAACTTTAGGGATCTCTAAGAGCAATTCAAAATCTTTAAGGCTTTTGAAAGCCTTTTGTTTACATAGCTTTTAGTGTATAAGAACCATTAAGAGCTGAGCAACCCTTAAGAAGATTAATGAGTCTGTAAAGAGTTGCCAATGTCGAAATTTCTACAACGTTTTTTTTGAGTAGTCAATTTTTAAGAAGTTTAAGAGCTTTTACAAGTCCTTAAAGTTTGCAAATGTCCAAGAGCTTTTTTTTTAATATTCAAGAGCTCCTCCTTCCTTTTTCAACGAACCTTGAGAACTGTGAAAAGTCAAAAGACTCTTTAAAAGCTCTTCCGAGTTTATTCTACGGCTTTAACATTGATTTTACTGGTCTCTAAAAGTATTTAAGGGCCATCATTAGTCACCACCGCCCGCGCTGTCTGATGGATAAACCTTTAAATGCGTTTTTGGCCTTGAAGAGTCTTTATTTATTTTAAATAAGCTTAACGAAGAGCGTCTAAGATCCATTACGAGCTTTAAATCTCTTTAAGTGCAAGAAAGACTAAAAAACAGATTTTTATACGTTTCCAAGTGCTACTATAGGCTCTGGAAGCCTTTCACTATTTTTAATAATCTCTAAGAGCGTTTAAAAAATCAGTCATACGTTTTAACAGAGTTTCAATATAGAAGGGACGTCCAAAACTAATCCATATATTGAAAGGCTCTTTACAAGATTAACAAATTTTTAAAATGCATTTAAGGATCTTTAAAAATATTACATTTAACATCTTTCAAAGGATTCGGGAAGCACGAAAGGTTTTCTAAGGTATTAAAGTCATTTAAAAAGTCTTCTAGAAGATTTGAGGGCGTTTTAATGTCTTTAAAGTGTTTAAAAGACGCGCATTGAAGAGCTTTTAGGGATTATTCACCATCTTCAAAATCCGTATATGTCTTCAAAAACATTTAGCAACCGTCAAGGCTTTAAAGGTCTTTATTAAGGGAGATTGTAAGGATCCCCAAACTAAACTTGGAAGAATTTTATAGCAATACATGATGGGAAAATTAAAGAACTTGAGATGAAATTGAATAGATGGAAATCTGAGGAGCATGAATGAACTTATCTTAAAGAAAAATTGAAGAAAGAATCAAGAAGAACTTTAGACGAACTTCCGAAAGGCCTTGGGAAAAATATTCTGGGAGTTTTAGGACAACTTTGGAAGCTACTCAGAAGCTTGGATTAAAAGAGAAATTGAAAAGGGAACTGGTAATCTGCGGGAAACTGGGGTGAAATTTGAAAACAATTTGTTGAGAGCTTCAGGAGAGTTTATCGTTAACTTGAGAGATACTTAAATTAAATTAAGGGAGGCCTTAGGGGCACATGAAGAGAATTGAAAAGCTTTTTTGAAGAGAGTTGCGTGCCTCACAGTTACCTCGAATATGAAAGGATTCATATGCAACTTGATTAGTCGCCTTTTACGACACGCAGTGTCTCTGCGGTAGGATTATTCTTCTATCCGATCCTACACGGTAAGTTTAGATATACCTAACACCAAAACGTCATTAGTCCATAAAATTGAGTCAAGTCAAAATGATGAAATCACCTTCTGGTAACAATAATTTAACTGAAGAACCTTTAAATAAAACTGTTTAAGAAACTTTTGGAATTTTTAAGAGATTTTATTGGCCTATAAGAGCAAAGTTACCAAATGTTTTCTCTGCAAGAATATTCACCACCGCCTTTTGGTGGTTATTAGAGCCCCTCCAAAACCTAGTCCTCTAGAGCGTTCAAGAATCTTTAATAGTGTTTAACATCCGAAGCCTTTATTTAAAACCATTTAGGGCCTTACGGACCTCTAAGTGCTTAAGAAACGTTCCGAACGTCTCTAAGATTTTTTTAATATGTAAAAACCTTTGAATTTTTAAGTTTCCTGAATCTGCAAGTGTTCGAAAGTCTTCAAGAATTTCAATAGTCACCAAGAGCATTCCAAGGAGTCCCCCTTGAAGCTCATAGTTTGTAAGTTCCGAGACTTTAAGAGTTTTTAAGTCTTAAAGTGTCTTTATACATCTTCAATAGCATTAAGACGTTTTGGTTATCACCGTTTAAGAGTAAAGGTATTATTTATTTATCTTTTACAAAGTTACATTTTTCAAAATCCTCCAAGAGGATGTTATACCTTTAGTAAACATTTACAGTGTTGAAAGAACGAACCTTAATCGTTAAGCACTATTTATGAGTACTAAATGGTTTCTAAGATTTTTTAGCGAGTATCCCAGACATCGGGGCGCCATCAAGTCGGTAAAAGATAAGTCACCTGCGTTAAGAACTGAAAGCGAATGCTTTCCTTGAAATACGATACTCCTTCGAGAACGTTCAGCGAAACACAATGCGTTCAACTGGCGCAGTAATAGTAAAATTCGCTCACTTGGATAAGTCGTAGTTAAAAATTGGTTGCTGATCAACTTAGCAAGCTGAAACAGTTGCGGCTAACCACGGTTCAAAAGAAACCATTTGGTTTTTTCGACTGTTCAAAAAAAAATCTCTCTCAAATGGGCCTAATGAAAAGGTGCAATGCCATTTAAAAAAATGCAATTGTTTTTCGTTAATCATTTGTTTTCAGAAATAAAAACAACTGAATATACTGCCTTATTATGGGAAATAAAATGTTATAGATCGTCTCACGTAAAAAAGGAATCGGGAGAAAGTAGTGTAACCTCCCACTAAGTTTATTGTGGGTGGTTCCAACGGCCCGAATAATTACCAGTTTTATACCTATCTTTATTCAAAGCACAGCGACATTGAGATGAACAATAAACTTAGTGGGAGGTTACACTACTTTCTCCCGATTCCTTTTTTACGTGAGACGATCTATAAACAACTTTCATATCGAAAAATTTTGTATACTTTCGATATTTACCGATATGTATACTATATTCCATACATAATGGACACCCTGTATTTTACCCAAAACCGTCATGGAACCTACTTTATATCAGGAAACCTTAGTCTCCATCACAGAGGCACAGCAGACTACTTTTCCTGACGCCTGTGACCGGCAAAACCTGTCACTTTTCCGATCGTACCTGTTGTCTATAATGACATCGGTCATCACTGACAGATTGACATTAATCAAAAATTCTATATAAAAATTGACATTTTATATTAAAATACGATTTTGTGTAAAATTTAATGCAAAACTCGTCAGTAAAATGACATTACTTGACTTGGAAATGTCCCAAAGGGGCCTCGTACTTCAATATTTCCCCGCCAGTAATGTGTCATTTTTCTGACTGTTGTAAATAGGTATTGTCAGGCGCCCTATAACCCGGGGCCTGGGTATTGTAAGTTTCCAGACCAACCGTAGGGGCCCAACATCGCCATAGGTGTGCCGCCGTGAGTATTAGCGGAAGACCATTATACGTGCGCTTGGGTGTGAGCGAGATAACTATACGCATAGAGTGCTGTCGATATCGAAAGTAGGTAAAGAAGGTATCTGACAAGTGGCAGTATTCATTTCTTTACAATACTAATTCTCTAAAAGGCCGTAAGGATATTTCGACTGATGTCGTCTTGTGATATGGATATGTATTGGGGGAAGGGGGATGGGGAGTATAGGAAAAAAGCAAAAATTTGAGGTGGATATGTACAAGTGCTTTGGTGAAAATAAAAGACCCTAGTGCAGATATTTCCTTTTATTTGTCATTACAGTTCAACGTACCATTAATGAGTGACAGTTCGAAAGCCTCTAAAGGTTTTTTAGGTTTCTAGACGTTCTAAAAATTGAGACTTTGAAGACGCCAGTCCGATGATTCTAAAATTTCTTGCTGTTCAGAATACCCATGTTTTACTGATATGCAGTACTTCTAAGAGTTGTCGGGGTTCCAAAGATTTTAAAAATCTAAAACAACCGAAATATATTATACAGGTACATATTTACCACTAAATCGAGGCAGTGTAGAGCGAAGAACCATCCGGTATAATAAATATCGGTAGGTACATACGTCCAAATTCTGGTCTATTCAGGTATTCTTCCCACCTAAAAAAATACTATTAGATCCCATATTTCTAGTCATTTGCACCAAAGATGACCTTTACGTTACTAGTTTTTAATTCTCTATCGCATATTAATACATGAACGAAAAAGAGATGGCATCAATTTGACTAGTCACGTCAAGGTAATCTTTGTAGATTTAACGCGCGAAATTCAAAAGTTATACGTGACACAATTTCAATTTATTAATTAAGTATACAGTTAAACTTAAATTTTATTATCAAACGATACAAACTGTTTTGTAAACATAGAGAAAACTTATTTACTTAAAACTAGTATAAAATATTAACAGTTGATAACATAATTGCTTTCACTATAAACAATTTTTACAACAAATAAAAAAAAATAACTCATTAAACTATACGTTACAGAATGATTAGATTTGACACTCTCCACTAGATAGAGGCACTCTAATCTAGCAGCAACTATGATAATAGAGAGAGAGAGAAGGGGGAGGGTTTGATTAAATCAGTCAAATCGCAGGCGTCATAACCTAAACAATTCTTTTGTATAAAAAATAACTCGTATCCTATACAACTTAACGTAAACATAAATATTTGTACATAAGCACTTTCCAACAAAAGAATTTGCACAAACTTTATTCTTTGGTTTGTTAGTAAAAGTTTGTAAAAAAGGTCCACTTTTACAAACTGCAAAAATCAAAAAGAAAAAATTCTAAAACTAAAAGGGTGTCTACGTATAAACAAGTTTGTCATTAACTTAAAACAAAAAAACTTTGCCCTAGCTGTGTATCACACTCGACGCGATTCTCGCGCGCCTTCAAACTTAGGATGAGAGAGATACGACGGTCGGTCGATCCATGTGCTCGCCGTTGATAATAACTTTGGTATTGTTGTTGTTATTGTTGACGATGTGTGGTGAGTTCGGGCTCGGGGAGGTGGTGGACGGGGGGCTGGGGCTGGCCTGCGGCATTATGTCGTAGTAGCCCATCTGGGGGGACGGCTGCGAGGAACCGTAGGGTGATAATCTCTGGCTCTGGGTCGTGTTGTACGAGTAACTGTTGGTCGATGCGGGGTGTTGGAGGTGGTTCATTGAGGTCATCGTGCGTATGTCGCTGTAGTTATCTGGGGGGGCGCGGGTGGGTTAGAGCTCGTCGGTGGTGGGGGGGTGCTTACCTAGTCCGTGCTCGATTTTTATACCCGGAAGACCGTGTTCCAGCTTGATGTTGGGGGAGGAGGTCGAAAGAGAGTTCGATAGGTTTGGGGTGTTTCCGTTCACTTCCTTCGTACCTTTCGGTTTGCGTTTCCTAGTCTGATGATTGGGTTAGAGGCAGTCGCACTTTGTAATTGTGTGGCTTACCTGAATACTATCCTTCTTCATGGCTAAAGGTCGGTTAACACCGTGTAGCTTGAAGTACAAGCCGCAGGCGTTACAGACCGGTTCTCCTAGCGCGTTTCGCCTCCAGAGGGACGTGGTGCTTGTATGGCAGTTGGTGCAGGTTAATCCCACACGTCGTGAAGCAGACTAGAAGTATGAGTTGTGTAAGTGGAGTGTTCGGGTAAAAAAACAGAAGTGTGTGAAAACTGCACATGCGTTAAAGCGTAACATGCTAAGACTAGAGCAGGGCCGGCCTAGAGTAAGAAGATATTGTTAACAAACCTGCGCTGCTCCGGTCCTGGGTATGATGGGGCCACCGCACGCATTTTGAAAGAATTTTGATAGGTACAGAAAGTAAAAAAAAAGCTAAATCGTAAGCAAAACAGGGGGGAGAAAAACTACATTTTTTACTCTAAGAGAAAGGTAATAGAAAGATCATGTTTTTAATGCATTAACCTACCAAACGGCGGCTGGATTTTTCCTCGGTGTGTAATGGGCCTCGAGTGGCCCCATTATACCCGTGGTAGTAGCTCTTGTAGTAATCGCCAACAACACCCCCGTGCCCCGGCTCCGCCGCCACTGGAACGCAACAAAAGGGTTAAGCATGCATTGAAAACACGGCGTTACTAATGTGTAAATAAATGCAGCAGCGTCGCCCGTCACGGGGTGTTTTTTAATTATTTTAATGATATTAATTAGTACTAAAAAGCCGTATTTACACGAAGATCGCGACAAATTTGGCCGGATCTTCACGTAAATTTCTGAAAAATCAAATTAGGTACCAATCGACGTGGTTGCTTTACAAGGGGCCTATTCATGCCATTCATCTTATGGTAGAGGCCACAGGCATTGCAAAGATAATGTCCGGTGCCGTCCCGACGCCAGAGAGGTGTATCGATTGCACCACAGTTCACACATTCTCTCCCTTCGGTGAAATATTCAGCTGCCCTTCCGTCTACTGCATTTAGATAATACATTGGTTTTTATTTCTATACATTTAAAGAACATGAACAACGAAGTGTGCCATTGCTACAAGAACAATTTACGTGCAACCCCATTTTTTTAAGTGGTTATCGCTAACAAGCTTTTAAAATATCCGGTGTTATTTATGCGTACTCGTTTGTAACAATTTCCGTTTCTATTTCATCCTGCTTTGTGAAATATCTTCCGAAACCCAAGTTTTCCTAATGAAAATTTAATTATCCCATCAGTTCTAAATCATTATAGCTAAAAGATTACGTCTTAAACTGTTTCTAATTCGTTTCCGATGACGTGGCAAAAAAAATTCGCGCTGACTGACTGCCCTTTTGTTTTATTTACATTTCCCACTCATTGCGATAACAATAAGTCCATTCATTGCTGAATAATTAATGAGTCAGGCGAGAAGAACACGTGGCCGTATCTGGACATTCCATCAATTAAGAGCGAAATGTTACAAATAAACATCCGGATTCGCGTTATTATTTTTAGGAGTGCAATGCCGAAAAAGTGGCGGCACTTGCATCAAACACCTACGCTTATTAATTCCGCGAAATGTGAAGCGTCCCGTGTGAAAATTATGCTGCAGTCCTACTTGAAGAAAAGCAGTTTCCCTGGCGTATCAAATGACGAATCCTTGAAATTCTAATTTGCACTAAAGATTCTCTTACAAAAGAAATTGCGGGTCTCAACACAAAATATTGCAAGTGCAAAGCTGAGACTTAGTTTATAATAGAGCAATTCTAATTCTGGAGGCCTCGGACCTTGATTTGCCATCTACACTTAGCCCACAAGAAGGAACCACCGAAGACATTGCTAAATAGTCTAAACTTCTTCACCAAAGACCCGTCTTTCATCCTACCGTGAAATTTATCTTCCACAAGCACAAGTTTTGGGTCTAAAGCTGATGAAGATCTCTAAACGGGGCTAGAACTTTGAACCTGGCGGAAAGGAGTAGTTTTTGGGTTTTTTTAGTCCTTTACAGGTCTACGTGAGCGTGGAATACTCTGGGAAGGACCAGAGGACCAGACGAGCTTTCCTATCCAAGATGCTTGTGACATTTTCCGAATATTTCCAGGTCCTGTCAAAATGATAAGACGTCCCGAAAAGGGCCTGGAAATAGTCTACGAAAAAAACTGAAGAGGACCTAAACATCCCTGGGAAGACGATACCGGATAGAGTGCTCTGGAAACCATTATAAACTTTCGAAAAGCGTTCTGAGAACGTTCGACATTATCGAGTATTCTTTTGCTGGGGGTATTTAATACCCCATCAACCACCCGCTATACAGGGTGTTTTTTTGGGAGCTTTAGTTAAAAGTTTCTGGGAAAGTAAAATAGGTAGGTTTTTGAAAATTTGTACTTAGGAGTTACTCTGAAGGCCGAATCGATGTAAAATATTTTCAAAATGGCCGCACTTCCGGAAACACCGGAAGTAGATAGTAACTTCCGTTATTTTAAATGGCAACCCCTATTTTTTATTGCTTTTTTGGATTCTACGTGAAATTTCACTTCTTTTGATACCCATATGTCGATATCTACCATTTATGGTTTTTAAGTTATTTTGACTTTAAGAAAAAAAATGGCGGATGCAGATGGTACCTTGATAATTGATTACTTGCAAACGGTTGTAGTCATGGCAACCTATTTTTATCAGTGCATAGAGAATGAATAGGGCTTTCTTTTAGTGCACTTAAAAAAAAGTTAAGTTGCGTACGACCGCCCCTATGGATATCCAAATTTATGAAACTTCAAAGACTAAAAACTCAGTTTTTTTTAATGGAATGACCATGTTCTTACTATTCCATGAGATAGAGAATCGAAATGGGCATATTTTGACAATACATGTTCCTATAGCTATCTTTAACAGTTTCTGACTTATTCCCATTTTATTGAATTGACACTATTTTTTTAGGATTTTCTTTTTAGTAGTCGGCCATGATTCTATAACAATTGAATTTTAAACAAATCTAGTGACACTAATCCATCACCCACTGTTATAGGTTAACATAAGTTTTTCAAAAATCGAAAAATGACTCGCAGTGGTTTCACCTATTTTGGAATTTAATTGTTATTTATGGTGAAATGGGCAGAATCGCGGCGCGTGCTTTCCGTACATTCATTCGAAAACTAGAACGAAATTGTATGAATTTTTGAAATTTTGTACCCCTAATGCACTACAAACCGTTGAAGCACAAGTTATACAAAGCTCTACAAGAGAATATTTAAGAAAATGAATTGAATTGCAAATGCAAGATTAACAAAATAAATTCAATGCAAAATATAAAAAACTTTGTTGAAACATTTTTGGTATGGAATTGTTGCTAGAACAGATATCGCATTACCTCTCTTAATTTCCAGACTTATACGTTGTTTAAGAAATTCAGTTGAACGACTCTGTTTAGATTTTTCAAAAATTTTCTGTCCTATATCCTTATTAAATGAGTTATTTATTAATGAATTATTTAGACTAGAACTAGAATCAGTGGTATTAAAGAATCCATTCCTTGATTTGTTTAAAATTCGATTGTTATAAAATCATGGCCAACTACTAAAAAGAAAATGCGAAAAAAATGGCATCAATTCCGAGATCAATTCAATGAAATGGGAATAAATCAGAAACTGTTAAAGATAGCTATAGGAACATGTAATATCAAAATATGCCAATTTCGATTCTCTATCTCATGCAATATTAAGAACATGGTCATTCCATTTAAAAAAACTGAGTTTATAGACTTTGAAGTTTCTTAAATTTGGATCTCCATAGGTGCGGTTGTACGCAACTTAACTTTGTTTTAAGTACAGTAAAAGAAAGCCCTATTCATTCTCTATGCACTGATAAAAATGGGTTGCCATGACTATAACCTTTTTCAAGTAATCAATTATCAAGGTACCATCTGCATCCGCCATTTTTTTTTCTTAAAGTCAAAATAACTTAAAAACCATAAATGGCAGATATGACATATGGGTATCAAAAGAACTGAAATTTCACGTAGAATCCAAAAATGCAATAAAAAATAGGGGTTGCCATTTAAAATAACGAAGTTACTATCTACTTCCGGTGTTTCCGGAAGTGCGGCCATTTTGAAAATATTTTACATCGATTCGGCCTTCAGAGTAACTCCTAAGTACAAATTTTCAAAATCCTACCTATTTTACTTTCCCAGAAACTTTTAACTAAAGCTCCCAAAAAAACACCCTGTATAGTTCCCCAAATACATTTAGTGTACTCCACAGAAAAGATTTGTCCGTCCTTTTCTAAAAAGTAATTATGAGTATGAACGCTCTTGTCCATGAACCTAGCAGAGCAAGGTCAGCAGAACACAATCAAACATATTGGATAATTAGGTGCTAATTAGTGCTAATTAAGCAGAACACTACCTCAAAAACCCAAGAAAATGAAAAGTGAACTAGCTATAATTAGGTGCTGAATAAGTGCCCTATTCCCGAATTAAATGCTCCTTTTTTTTAAATTATTACATGTTCCGCCAGGTGCATATGAACTCATCAGAGGACTACCTCAAAAAGCCAAGAAAATGAAAAGTGAACTATACAGGGTGGTGACTTGCGTAACGCATCATAGGGATTTCAATGTAAAATTCATAACATGCGATTATTGGCTCCCCAAATTATTTTAGAGCAAAAATGTATTAAGGTTTTTTGTAGGAAAAAATTTTTTACGTCAATCAACCCTATTAGTTTTCAATTTTTTGCATAATAAAGACGGAAAATTGGAAAATAAAACCCCCATCTTTTTCAATAATCTGTGATGCCATGGAATTTTATAATACAAAAACTACGCCAATATCCGTCATGCCATGGAATGTCCGCTATAAAACAAATCAAATTCTATCAAAAAGTATTATATTTAGAACAGCGAATTCAACATAAAGAAAGACCAAATTACTAAAAACGGTTTCCTAATATAACAATTTACAATAAATGTTCGAATAAGTCACCATTAACTGCAAGACAGTAACCAAGTCGATCATAAAAGCCATTTCGAACTGCTGCTAATTGATAACTGGATATCTTTTTGTTTTGGAAAATTCCATGGCATCGCAGATTATTGAAAAAGATGGGGGTTTTATTTTCCAATTTTCCGTCTTTATTATGCAAAAAATTGAAAACTAATAGGGTTGATTGACGTAAAAAATTTTTTCCTACAAAAAACCTTAATACATTTTTACTCTAAAATAATTTGGGGAGCCAATAATCGCATGTTATGAATTTTACATTGAAATCCCTATGATGCGTTACGCAAGTCACCACCCTGTATAATTAGGTGCTAATTAAGTGCCATATCCCGGAATTAAATGCTACTTTTTTTTTAAATTATGAACATAATTTAAAAAAAAGGAGCATTTAATTCGGGAATAAGACACTTTATTAGTATCTAATTAGCACCTAATTATAGTTAGTTCACTTTTCATTTTCTTGGTTTTTTTAGGTAGTGCTCAGCTGAGTTCATATGAACCTGGCAGAACATGTAATAATTTTAAAAAAAGTAGCATTTAATTGGGAATAGGGCACTTAATTAGTACCTAATTAGCACCTAATTATGCAATGTTTAATTGTGTTCTGCTGACCTTGCTCTGCTAGGTTAATGGACATGCCGTACCGGGGGGTCTGGGGGATATAGATATCCCCCAGCATACAAAGATTTCAGTACCTTTACTCAAAAGCTAACATGAGGTTGTTAGGGGAAATAGAGAAAGTCTTTTCGAGCCCTCCTTTGCTGAGAACACTGCTGGGGAGCATTCCATACCCCCCAGACCCCCCGGTGCTACGTTGCTCCCCCGAAACGTTTAGTGTTAGGATACTCTACAGGAAAAGAGAGATTCGTTTGTCCTTTTCTAAAAACTAACTCTAAAATGACCTATGAAGCTTTGAAAGGGCCTAGAAAATTGTAAAACGGATCCAGAGAACCTTGAAACAGTGTAAAAAGCTCAGGAAGGGGTACGAATTGTTTTGGATTCTACGCCCCAAAATTGATAAGAAAGTGTTTTCCCGAGAAATTTTGGTGCAGTCGATTTTTGGTAAAAAAAGGAAGGTTATCCACTGCCTTTTTTTTGCCCCGAAAAAAAAATTTTCTCAGATCGAACGGAAAAAAATATTTTCGTATAAAATGTGGCATGTAGAATCCATAATTTCAAACAGTTCCAAGATCGGGCTACTAGATCAAAAGTTACAGCCCTTTTAATTTTCTTTCGAAATTGGTTTCTAGTCTATAACTTTTGATTGAGAAGCCTAATCGAAAAAGTACGAATTGTTTTGGATTCTACGTCCCAAAATTAATAAGAAAAAGTGTTTTCCCGAGAAATTTTCGTGCAGTCGATTTTTGGTAAAAAAAGGAAGGTTATACACTGCCTTTTTTTGCCCCGAAAAAAAAATTGTCTCAGATCGACCGGAAAAAAATATTTTCTTATAGAATGTGGCATGTAGAATCCATAATTTGAAACAGTTCCAAGATCGGGCTACTAGTTCAAAAGTTACAACCCTTTGAATTGTTTGTTTAAATTGGTTTTTTGCCCATAACTTTTGATTGAGACGTCTAATCGAAAAAGTACGAATCGTTTTGGATTCTACGCACCCAAATTAATAAGAAAAAGTTTTTTCCCGAGAAATTTTGGTGCAGTCGATTTTTGGTAAAAAAAAGGGAAGTTATACACTGCCTTTTTTTACCCTAATTTACGAACCTGCAGCTTTAGTCTACAACCAGGATAAATCAAGGTCATCCTCAAGGTGAACACCGATTAGCCACCTAAAAATTAAATCACTTGGTATATAATACATATACAGGGTTCTGCAACAGTGCGTCGGTCTTTCTTAGTTCATACCTGGTAAAAATATCAAAAAACCTTTTGTGCAAATGTCAACTATAGATCGTTGCGCATCTACAAACATTATTTTTGAAGGTACAGGGTGTCGCAATTTTACGGTGTCAATACATAGCTTATTTTATTGAATGGAACACCCTGTATATTTTTAGCTGAATCGATTTTTTTATAATAATAATAATAATAATAATTTATTGTCTCTGATCAACGTTATTGACATATAGACATGGTCACAATGAAAGTTTGGTAAAAAACACACATATACATAAAAATTACAAAAGAACAAAATATAAATATTATATCACATATTCTATCACATGTACATGTCAGTTGCCTTGTAAAAACATTGGTCCATTAGGTAGTTTTTAAGTGCAGCTTTAAATTTATTTTTATTTTTAATTTTTCTAATATCTGAAGGAAGTGCATTAAATGCCTCTTTAACCTCTGCATGGAAACCTATTCACTATTTGGTTTTTTTGTCAATTTTAACCAATTAATTAATTTTTTCCGAATAATTCTCTCCAGCCCCACTTTGATTTTAGTTAGTTTTAAAGTTAAGAAATACATTTGACCAATAATGTTAATCTGAATAAAAGGAAACACTTTCGTATTAAGAAAGATGAATTTCAAGATACAGGGTGTTCACAAAAAATTGTAAAGTTTTCATATTTGAAAGTGCCATAATTATTGTTTTTCATATGGAACTACCACTATTTTATTTCTCTATTCGATAGTCTAGTGTGTGCTCTTAAATGGGACACCCTGTACATTCAAAAAGAATAACATTTTTTTATGGCATTAATTGCAGCTGTATAATTACCATGGATACAATAAACAAAACAGAATCTCCATGAATCCATGACCTACTATTTAAAACAGTATAAAAATAAGGTTTTCATGGCTAAAATGAAAAAAAATTCATCAATGAAAAAGAATGAAAAACAAATGACGTTAAGATATACAGAATGTTGCATTTACAAAATACCAGCATTTCTTGCGAATTTTAAATTTAAATTTTGAATTTATCACTTTATTAACAATAAAAATGCGAATCTCGAGAAAAAAACTGTAAAAGCTTACAGTTTTTAATTCTGGATTTTTGCACGTTTGGCAGCTTTCATGAAAACCTAAATTTCAGATTCTTCTAAAAAAAAATGATGCGGCCACGTTCACAAAAAATTGAGATAATTCGAGTTATGTAGATTTTTGGTTTTTATCATTTTGCAAATTCAAAGGAATCTCATTAACGCCATCTATTTTTAAGAATATATAACCGATTTTTTTCTAAAGTAAGAATTGATTATGTAGTAAACTGTCTGCAAACCTATGGTAAGGAGCACCATTCTGCTCAAACTAAAAAAGGGATTCACCTTATCTAGACCCAAAATATGACCGTCCATAGCTAAGGGTGAACTTTTATTGGAAATAATTATCATAAACTGCGTGTGGTCCACGACTTATTTGTTACATCGAAAAAATTAAGAAAAAAGAAGAATCAATCTGTGAAGTGCAGGTCAGGGTTGGTATCGGAGACAGACTTCTTAATCAGTATTTTTTCGATAACCGGATTAATCCCGCTACAAAAATAAGATTTCGTGGCGCTATTATTAATATTAAAGTTCAAATTATTATCGTCCCCGATAAAATTCTGT
The DNA here is from genome assembly GCF_008802855.1 of Photinus pyralis. Lineage (NCBI taxonomy): Eukaryota > Metazoa > Arthropoda > Insecta > Coleoptera > Lampyridae > Photinus > Photinus pyralis. The sequence goes on from NW_022170596.1 coordinate 1,600,091, forward strand.
TGTTGTTAACCATCGCGCGCCGGTAGATACCCCCGAGGAGATGACGGAATTTTTTTCGCCGCGCACGACGACACATGTTACCACTTAAAAATGCAGAGAAAAAATTGCCATCAGGCTCACTTCTGCACTTGTAAAAGATACACGAAATAAATCCCATGGGTTCACGCCCCCTTTCTGCTTTCGATCACTCGTCGAACCACACAAATTGTCGAATGCTGGAAGGTACTTAACATATATATAACGAAAAAGGGGGCCGCATAACTTTTGCGGTTTTGACGTGAGGGGATTAAAAACAAACGATTTGGAAACGTAGAAATTCTGGCGCCCCAAAAAAAAATGCCCGAGCTATTTGTTCCACATGCAACAGTTCCACATGTCAAGTGAAATATGACGACATTAATTTTACTAACGGTCAACATTTCCATGTTTCGTTATGTTTCACATCATTTCAGATTTACGATGTGTTTCGTTCCCGCATAATAGATTTTTAACTTTGCTTCTGTTCCAGGCTTGCAAAATTAATGTAAAAATTAAATTAAATTAAGAAATTTTCCAACACAATTTCGCAATATTAAATTAACGTATCCGAAACCCTCCAAGAAACTATAACGATTTTGAATGTAACATTTTTCTAACATTTTTACATCAATCCTAAATAGGGGTGCACAAAATTTTAATCTAGACGAAGTCTGATTAGGCACTTGAGAAGGACCTATTAATTAACCCTTTACAATTTTTTGTTATATTTTTTCGAATCACTTCGTATTATCTATAGTGTGTTATATCTTTGAACATCAGAAAATTTAATATGTTCATCATTTTTTATTAAAATATATAGGGTGTTCCATTTAAAGAAATGAGATAAGGTCCGGTAAACGTGCCCTTATTCTGTAAACGGCAGATTATCCAACAATAATTATAAAGAAACGTAGAAAACATTTTCCTGCTCCACTTTTAACTAGGAAAATATATGAGGGCCATTCTGAAATTAACATTTCTTTAATTTTCCAGCGAACGAAAATTTTTAAAATTTGATTTTACGACTTTAAATTTGATTCAAAAAGAGCACATATTATTATTTTTTTTAGCACTAACAATTACAGAGATGCCCTATTAGTGTTGAAAATAGGACATTTTTTAAATGATTTTTTGAAGGAAAAAATGGCATGAAAGTGCGATTACCCGAAGTGATTGTTAAAAAAATTTTTATTAGCAATAATTTTCACTTGCGCCACTGTCAAAGTAATGACACAAATTTTCCAAATTTGGTTTTTTGACTTTTGACATTTCAGTCGCACTTGAAAGTAAATAAACTTAAAGAAAACAGTGTTTTTTTAGTGTTTTAAAAGCTTTCTCAAAATGTTTCGGAATTCGAAATTTTGACAAGTATATAATGAAATTTTTTAATACATTCAATTTCAAAAACAATCAGTGATTCTCACTATTTCCAGATAATGAGCTTAATCAATTTTTTTAAAATAGTAAAATTTGAAAAGTTTGTTGTCAAAGAGCCGAAAGTCGTAAAATTTCACGCTTATGGAATTTTAGAAGAAACTTTCGACTTTAAGAAAATGTTATCTTTCTTCTCCCATCACTTTGAAACTTCAATATTTAACACAACCTTAGGATACCACAAAATGTTCGAATCTTGACTATACGGTTTCAAAAAAGTAATTTCAAGTGTCCATGTCCTTTTTTTTTACTTTTTTGGGTGGAATCTGTGGCCAATTAGAATTTTTGAACATTTTAACTTCTGATCGTGATTTTTTAATTTGCAAAAACCTCTTTAAAAACCCTAGAATTGTGGACCTACTGTGAGTGCAACTGAAACTAGTAACAAAAATAGAGATTACTATTTACTGATCGACAGTGGTCCTACCTTGGGAACCAAACCAAAATTTTTTAATTATTTAGCTGTCAAAAATTGTTAAAATCGTGGTTATACCTCAAGACTTTGTTTTGTGTAAAGAGAAAGACATTTTTTTGATTTTTTTGATTATAAAATTAAAAGAACACTTGAAAGCTTATGAACAGGGCCACATTTTCCAAACAGCCGACCTTGGTAACTTGATCGAATCTTTTCTCGATTCAAAATCTACTTAGAAGCATAAGTGCAAATGAAAAATGATATACATCATTTAATTCCTTGCTGAATTCAGAATAAAAAGGGCTCAAAGAATTTGATATCGGGGCCGTATTAAAAAAAATTAAGGTGATGATCGTTCCGCAAAGACGAAACGTCGGAATAAAAAATTAAAAACTCCACCCTAAGAGCAATAAATGTTGCTGGGGAGAAGTGTCATTGGTTTTACTCTAGGTCAAATATTCACGCATGAAAAAACTAGGTCTTAAAATCGAAAAATCCGATTTTTTCAAAATATTTCAAAAACGACGATTGCTAAGTATTTTGACGCAATTCTGTACAGTTCCACAACCATTAGGCATTATGCAGATTTGTTTTTTGTTTCGAAAAATAAAGTCAAAACGAGTGGGACATAAATGCAAGAAGAATTTACATTATATAGGGTGAAAATTTTATCTAGATCTTCAAAACAACATTTTTTTAAAAAGCTTTTTATGGTATCCAAAATTACAAAAATTTTGCTACCAATCTACGTAATTCAAATTTGTGGTCAGTGGCGTACTTCTGTATGGTCAAAGGGGGCATATTTTTTTAAATAGTAACCACCAGTTTTTATTACATATTCGTAGAGTACACTTTTTTGAATATAGCAGCATACTATGCCAAAGTGTATTCTGCTTTTAGTTACAACATTATCGTGTGGGGACAAGCAACAGAAGCTTGTAGAGTGTTTACCTTACAAAAACGAGTAATCCGGCGTATATACAATCTAAAATTTAACGAATCGTGTAGAGACACGTTTAGAAATAATAGACTTTTAACCTTTGTGTCAGTTTACTTGTTAAAAATTTTAGTGTACATTCATAAACACCGACTAGTTTTAAAACGAAACCGTGACAACCATGAATATTCCACTAGATCTGGAGATAATTTGTATCTTCCGAAATGCCATCACTCAAAATTCAAGAAGTCGGTCCAGTACGCAGGGTGTTACCTTTACAATGTACTATCACCTGACATCAAGAATATCACTAACACAAACACTTTCAAAAATGTGCTCAAAGACCTACTCATTGTAAAGTGTTGTTACACAATCCAAGAGTACTTGAATGTCATCTAAATAATAATGTTTGTCCAATATTTGTACAATGTGTGTGTTTTATACCTATTGATTTTCTTTGTGTGACTAGCCTTATCTATTGTAAAAATAGCTACAAAGGTCTAATAAATTATTATTATTATTATTAAAAAACTTATTGCACTACTTAATCAAATTTAAGAAAAAATCTCAAATTAAATACAATAGTTTGTTCATTAAATGAACATAATGGTACTAGTTTGATCTTGTTATTTTATGTTCATTTTTTAATAATACCGTTCCAAAAATAGTGCTGTCCATTAAAAAAGGTGACTCTTAGTTCTGTAGACGCTCCGGTAGACAAAAGAATAACGTTTTTTGAAATTATTAAATTAATTTTAACACAACCATTTTCCTTATAATTTGAATTTTTCTCTTCAATTTGATTATGTAATATCATCAGTTCTTTATGCTGCTATATCCAAAAAAGTGTACCTAGTTTTCAAGAATATGTAATGAAAACTAGTGGTTGCCATTAAAAAAATAATAAACCCCCATGACCATACAGAAGTACGCCACTGGCCACAAATTTGAAGTGCGTAGCAAACTTTTTATAATTGTGGATCTCACAAAAAGCTTCTTTAAAAAAAATTGTTTCGAAGCTGATGTTCCAGACAAAATTTTCACCCTGTATTCTAGTATGTTACCCTTTTCCATGAAATCTTTGGATGTTTTAAATTATTTGGGTCAAAATAACCTATTTAATTTATTATCCAAATACAGATGTAGCTATAAATCCGTACACAAATAACGATTTTGATATTTTTTGCCCAAAAAAATGTCACCAAAAATACACATAGACCACTTCTTAAGCATTGAGCAATCGAATTTCTCAAGAAAATTGATGCACATATCGATTTTGACAACCTTTGGGCAAAAATATTTAGGTCACCAAAAAAACACATGTATCATTTCTTGGTTATCCAGCAGTTGAGTTTGATCTTTTTCCCAACAAAATTGGGCGCATAAATAACGATTTTGACCGCAAGAAAATGCCTAAGTTAATTTTTGATAGTTGCGCACCTGGAACTCGCAAGCTTTCATATAGCGAAAACTCGAAGTCTAGCAAACTGAGCTATAGCACGGAACGACAGACACACGGACGGAAATGCCCACTTTCGTGGGTTGCGCTATAAGAACGAATTTATTCAGCGGGAATTATTAATATTTCGCCTGCCCGCTCTGTAGATTTATTTGCCCGTTCTTCGTAACTAATCTGGTTACGGCTCTGATAGCGAGAAATAATTGAATTTTTTTAAATAGCAATGTACACTTTTATTAGGCTCATTTGATAGATTTTTTTTCTCTTTTCAATGACGTAACACGTTAGCACCAGTGTAGAAGAAATTAATTTTTATTTCAAGCTTTTGTGATAGGTTATGCCACTGCCTTGCAATTAATGGTGGATTTTACTACTAATTTCGTTTTGTCTTCAAGGTTTAATAAGAAACGCACACGTTCAGTTGTTTTATTTTGATGTAGGATATCTGGATTCATGTTATTGATCTAATTATCGTAAATTTTTTTGATTATTTTTTGACGTTTCTCGAAACCAATAGAAATGTTCAATTTCAGTCATTCATATACGTTCTAGCCAATCACAACATTATTATAGTGACAATTCAACTCATGTATAAAAAATCGCATAAGCCGCAGTGTAATTGTCACTTTGACAGCGGCAAAAGTTACCTGCAACTTTTCCAGCGACAAATGCACTAGTGGTTTTTTCACTTATTCATTTTCGAACCAATAATCGCATTATCCTTACCCATATGACTAGTTTGACGTCTGTCAATAATTGACTAGTTTGGTGAATTTCTTGTTCGTTAAATTGTCCTGCCGAATTACACTCGAGGTTTGTATTTAAACCGAGTAAATTTGGGTTGTTGCAATTCAAATCTGTTTCCTTTTAGCAATTGAACTCGAAAAACTGTCAACCTAAAAATGCTCCACCTGCGGTGTCGCATTTTTATTAGTTGACAGTTTTTCTCGTCTAATTGCTAGGCAACAAATTTTCATTACCTAAACAACCCAAATTTACTCGGTAAAATACAAACCTCTTGTGCAATTATAAGTGACAATTCAATGCGATTTTTCAATGACATTTGTCAAACTTCCACCAGTGAAATAACGCGAAATTTTGTCGTATTAACCGGAACATTCTTCTTAGTTTGTTAATCAATTTCGACAACCGACTTATCACCACATCTTTTAATTTGATCACTCATAACGAATTAGCTTGGAGCACAAAAGTTCGAATAGAATCAATAGCAAAATGAAAAGCAACTTCCGTAATTTATTTTGACGTTTATTGTTGTCATGGAAATACATTCGCGTGGGTAATTATGCTTAATTTTTCTTTTGATTCATTGAATAGTCCTCCGAATACCATTCGTAGTCGAAGTATTTGTAGATTATTTTTGAGCTGCTGCTCCACTCATGCTAGTTACGCTTTTTAATACCACTCGCGCAAGCGCTCGTGGTATTAATCAGCGTAACTAGCATTCGTGACAGCACCTCAAAAATATTCGACAATACTTCGACTACTTATGGTATTATATATGAAAATTTCACACCAACCATTTTCGACCAATGAAATTTATCGGAAATTTTTGCCTGCAGGGGCAACCTACAGCGAATTATAGTGGAAATTTTTTGAAGTCATAAGAGAACGTTTTGGCGTAAAACGTCAGTTAGCCGCGTTATAAAAAAGTATTCCAGCAGAAATAAACACAATTGGGTAGATATTAAATCCATAATCTTCCATAATCATTGCCAAATTCCTCCACAGATGTTTTCCCTATCGAACACATAACTTTTTTCAGGGCAAAAGTCAGTAAACTGCTTCCAAACACTTGACTTCTGGGCGTTAGGTACTGAATTTCGCTACGAATAGCTTCTCTATTTTCTTGACCGAATCGAATCATTTCGTTCACGCTCACAATAAACTTACTGTCAACGAACGGCAATTTCAATTCAAATCTGTAAAATGTCATCCAAAGGCTATCTTGATCTACTTTCAAAAAGAGAACAAATTTTCAAATAAGTCGTTGAGGTTCAATATGGTGTGAAATTTTCTTACCGAATACCACACGTGCTTGAATTATTCTATTATTTACAATTACATTTATTCTACAAATTTCCGGAAATAATTCAAGCACTAGTGGTATTACATGTGAAAATTTTTTTTGAATAAGGGTACTAACATGCTATATCATCGAAAAGAGAAAAAAAATCGCTATCAAATGGGCCTAATGAAGAAGAGCATTGTCATTTAAAAAAACTCAATTGTTTTTCGTTAGTCATTTGTTTTCTTAAATAAAAACAACTGCCTTATTAAGGGAAATAAAATGTTAAACAACTTTCAAATAGAAAAATGTTATCGATATTTACCCAGATATGCAGGGTGTTTCATAATTGAATGTCAATATTTAAGGGGGCGATTTTTGGGCCCATTTTAAAAAGGAAACTTCATATGAACCTATATCCTAAACGTCTTAACTTTTCAGATACAGGGTGGTGGTAAAGTTTTCAAAAATAAATCATTTATTATTAATATCTGTAATACCAGATATTTTAATGAAATTTGGCATCTATGTACTATGTACCCAGAGGCATTTTTTAACGTACCACATTTTTTTAATTTCTATCAGTGGCGTTCGTATGGAATTTCACATGTCCATTTTGGCAGACATTGATGGTACGCCACTGATTTCTCTGAAAAATCTTGAAATCCCCAATCATTTCTGAGCAAATTTAATCCCTTTGTTTACAATCCGATGCACGGGTTTCGCTTAAAAAAATAAAAACTCGTCAACAGAATTAATAATTGTGACAGGCGCAGCCTACTACAATAATAAGCAATAACTCTTTTTTTACTTTAAGTAGGTTTCTTAATGTTTTATTGAAAAAGTTCCAAAATTCGAAGTACGAAGCATGAGCAGATTTGATCGCTTGATTTTTTAAATTCGACGCACGATTTTAAAAAGAAAATCGTTTTCGCTGCATGATATTGTCATGATCATGCAGAGAAACGGTTTTTATTTTTTTAAGCGAAAACCGTGCATCGGGTTGAAAAAAACAAAGGGATCAAATTTGCTTAGAAATGATTGGGAATTTCAAAAATAATTTTTATTTTCAGAGAAATCAGTGGCGTACCATCACTGTCTGCCAAAATGGGCATGTGAAATTCCGTACGAACGCCACTGGAGTCTGGATACATAGTACATACATGCCAAATTTCATTAAAATATCTAAAGTGGTATTACAGATATTAATAATAAATTATTTATTTTGAAAATTTCACCACCATGTACATTTTTGTGCCCAGGGCTCCCAATTTGTTAAAGACGGCTCTGCTGAGAACAATTTGCTTTGGCGAACGATCGGCCGAACTCATGGCGAACAAAAACTGCGCTGTTGCACGACAATTGCAGTGTTGCCCATGTTCAAGTCATAATCGCCAACCCTGACTTCACAAAATTGCCGCACTAAATACAGCCATTATAGCACCACGAGGCTATTTTGTTCAAACATTACCGCATGGGCCGCAATTTGTTCCAGATCATGATCTGAAAAGCCGTCATTTTTGATTTGATGGGGGCAAATTCCGATTGCCCATCTTTCGAGAGGTCGTGGAGATATTATCGTAATTTCGTTTCTATGCAGGCGCATTACAACTTGGTTATCGGTTAAAATATTCCCAAATATTTAACAAGATACTATTGATAGAAGTAAACAATTAAAAAAAACAATGGTTATTTACAGCAATTTATCGAATTTCTTTTTAAAATCAAGGACAGTTTTGAGAACAGATGGAAGAAGTTGAATTTCTTTGTGGCAGAAATGTTAGTAAAAAATGACGTCATATCAGTACAGAAACACGAAAGCCGCCGGATGCGTTTATTTCAAGTTGCAATTTGAGAATTGAAAATTGATGTAAACCGCTTTGGTGTAAGCAAGATTAAAATTACATCTTGGGATGATTCAGCTTTATCTAACTGAAACATTGTTTTGACGGCGTTATCATCGTAGATGTTAAAAACAATACTTTGTTATGGATCATTAGAAATCATTTAGAGACAAAAATCATTAGTAAACTACCTTGATTAATAATCAATCGTATATGGACGATGAACTTGAAATTTTCTTCTTGAAAAGACGATTTGGTTTAATATTGTTTTAATTTGTGTCACGTTTAGGTTAAGTAACTGAGTGCTTTTTGCCTTATCACGGAAACATTCTTCGGTAATCTTTAACCACCTTTTTAGAAATACACGTTTATACTTTTAAAATTGGCTACACTCCGCAATTATTTCCCCCCCTCGAGCAATGGCACACGTCGAAGTAAAAGAAAAGAAACACTTACTCGCTGATAAGGAGGCGGCCGCCGATAAGCCCGCGACGGGCGGCGGGCGATTTCTTACGTTATTTTGGGGCGACATCAGGCTGTACTGGATCGGGCCCTGGTTTTCGGGGGAGTACTGCCAGTCGGCGTAGGGGACGCGGTTCGGCACCCGGTACGGCGCGCCCCTGTGATTGGGGAAGGTGGGTAGGCGATTGAAGCCGGGGAGGCTGTTGTTTCCGGCGCCGCCCGAGGAGGAGACCCGCGGGTAGTCGTCCGGGAGTTGCAACCCTTGGCTCGTGCTTACTGCACCTGGTGACAATGATTATTACAATGGAAAAGGGTGTCATCTTGGCTTACCGGAGTTGGTCCACATTTGCGCCGGGTTCTGCGATACCATTTCTGGAGATTCCGCGTTGTACAACGGCATCCCTCCACCGGGGTAGCTTCCCACGTTACCGGAGTACAAAGGGCTGTAACAAACAGAAACGCATATTAATAATAATCGCGCGGGCGGAGTATTACTACGTTTTGAAGAGGTCCTCGAGGATAGATTCCATTAATCGACGACAATCACAACGATCGTGCACGTGAAAACTGTTTGTTGCACTGCGATGCTAATCGTAGATTGTCGATACATATCAAGCGGAGAGCGAATGTACAAAGAGGAAGGGCGAGAATAAAAGAAGTCCGCGCGCACCTTTGATTTGGAAATAAATTAACAACACTCGTATCTCTTTGAAATTATTTATGTACAACAATCTAATCACGTGCACTTATCGCCCGAGTTATATTTAAAAAAAAAAAGCGAGACAAACCAGCGATAATCGACCATCTCTCCGACGTGTAACACTAGAAAAAAGAAGAGGCAATCTGTGCAACACGATTGTCGCACCGCCCCGTCCTTTTTTAACACTTAAAACGCTTCGCCTCCTGGAAGGGGGAGGCCCGGCCGTAATTACACACAAACAAGCGAAATTTACCTACCTTTGAAATCCGTAAATCGACGAATTAAACGTGTTCATTCCTGAAACGCTAATGATAGAATCTACGCGAAAATGGACGATAATAACAGCATAGCAATCCGGAAAACGGGATCTGATTTCTAAACGTAATCTAATCGTGCGGTTAATTAAATCACAGACTTAAAATTAAAAAAAAAAATAAGCGCGACTTTTTTACACAAAATACGGCGACCAGCGCAACCTTGATCAAATTGTGAAAATTTTCGCCGCTACGGTTCAAATGCGCACACTTTTCACATAAAGCCGCTCAGTTTTTCCCCAGTTCTCACGTCTAATGGGATCTCGTGCGCGGAACATGACACCTTCGTAAACTAATTTAACACGTACGAAACGATTAGCCTCCTTTTTTTCCGCATATAGGTATATCGCCTTCCCCTTTAATTGTTATAACGGGCGCATGTCGTCGGTAGGTACCCCCCCGGTTGCGTTTTTCCCGATAAGGAAGGCCCGCATGCTGGCTGGCGGAAAACACGGAATTTTACGCCATTATGAACAGTATGGGGAAATGTCACGACAGGAGAAAGGTTATTAACCAAAAAAGTAATAATATTTACCGGGAGGATTCACGGTCAAGTTTGCGCACGTCTTCTAATTGCATCATTAATTTGTTTGCGCGAATTTTGCAATACCGCAACGAATTTGGATCGCGATAAACAAAACGATTAGTGGTGGAGTTTGTTTACTTCCAATTTGGGGAATAGTAAACAGGGAAAGGCCCAAAAAGTGTGCTGTCCAACTTTCACCGCGGGACGTATTTTGAACGTGCCCCAAACGACTTCTTATCCGGCTAAAGTGAAGAAACAATTTCTGTCTGTCTGTCTGGCCGGAACACGATAACTCAATAACGGGGGTCCGTTAACTTGGCCCCCCCACTGAGAGATTTGATAGTCGTATTATTTTGAAATGAATGCGCTCGTTATGCGCTCATATGCGCCACCGATAATAACTCTTGCGCCATTATCGTTTTTTAGAAATCCGAAAAAACATTTGGGGGGGGCCAAGTGCACGGAATCCCCCATAACGCATTTTGCTACCGGTATTTGTGCCACTTATACATCTGGTTATGAGCTCAATTGCGCCACTTGAATTAAAGCTAGCGCCATTACGGTTAAGCCATAAAAAATTTTTAAAAAGTGGGGGGGGGGCTAACTTAACGTTTTCAAAAGTTACGTTTTTTAACATGTTTTTTCTACTACATCGTACCTTTCATCATGCGCTAAAATGCGCCGTAAACAAAAAATCTTGGCGCCATTATAGTGTTTCAGAAACACTATACAGGGTGTTTTTTGGGAGCTTTAGTTAAACGATTCTGGGAAAGTAAAATAGGTAGGTTTTTAAAAATTTGTATTTAGGAGTTACTCCGAAGGCCGAATCGATGTAAAATATTTTCAAAATGGGCGCACTTCCGTAAATAACTTTTGAAGACGCTAAGCTAGACCCTCCGCATACCTGAGAGTACAATTTCGTATGAAACGATGTTAAAAAAAAGTAACTTTTAAAAACGTTAAGTTGGCCCCCCCACTTTTTGAAAATTTGTCACGGCTTAACCGTAATGGCGCTAGCTTTAATTCAAGTGGCGCAATTGAGCGCATAACCAAATGTATCAGGTGACCTAGTTACAAGGGACAAAATACGTACTGGGGGGAGGGGGGCTACGTTCACTTGCCCCCCCCCCCTCCAAATGTTTTTTCGGATTTCTAAAAAACGATAATGGTGCAAGAGTTATTATCGGTGGCGCATATGAGCGCATAACGAGCGCATTCATTTCAAAATAATACGACTATCAAATCTCTCAGTGGGGGGGCCAAGTTAACGGACCCCAATAACGGAGAGATTTTTAATCGCCAACTTCGCTCATACCTACATTTTAGAATTTCTTCAAATTTCTCGAATTGGTAATAACTACAAGCCCTGGACTAAAGGGGGAAATGGCTATAAGGACTGCACAAGCAGGATACCGAAGTATCCTACCCGCGTGAAGTTAGCCCTCCAACTTCAAAATAATAAAACGTCATGTACTTTCTTCGTTTGCACATTGATTGCACATTAGGCACACTTTAGTTTTTCGTTTGCACATTTCTCTAAAAAAAGATGTTGACAAAACAAATTTGGGAAACCAACTTCAAAATTTTAGCTCCCCAACATTAAATTAATTGAACACTATACAGGGTGTCTTAAATTGAGTAGGATATCATGGCTATCTTTGCTATATATTTACAGATTCGGTTAAATTGGCAAAGTTGTGTAGTTTTTGATGCTAATGGATATTACGATGCGATATTTTGAAAAAAATAAATCGTTTCGTAGATAGGTAATTCAAAAAAGTGAAAATGGCCATTTTTAAATAGTTCAAATATTTTAGTAACAAAGAGAGTTTCAAATAAAAATTGCAACACTCACAATTTTTTTTAAATGACGGGTCCGGGATATTGACAATATCAACTTCCTTATTTTAAATGGACGCCATATTGGATTTTTACGTCACTCGATAGAGAAAAAATTACAAAACCAGTGATACTAAACACTTTGTGAATCAACCTTATGCCTCGAATTTTACAATGTATTTCTTATGGAAATAATTCCATGGCATATTATGATTGAAACCAAATTCGTTGGTTTATTGTCTCGACCAGTCACCATCGACACGGCCATGGAATTATTGCCATAAGAAATACATGGTAAACTTCGAGCCAAAAATGTAAGGTTGATTCCCAAATGAAACACTAAGTGTTTAGTATCACTGGTTTTGTACTAATTTTTTTCTTTATCGAGTGACGTAAAAATCCAATATGGCGTCCATTTAATATAAGGAAGTTGAGGTCAATATCTCGGAAACCGCCATTAAAAAAATTTTTTTCTGCGTCCATTGAATTTGTCCCATCGAATCTTGCAACTGTTATTTGAAGCTTTTTTCAATAGCTCTTTGTTACTAAAATAAAATTTTTAAAAATGGTAATTTTCATTTTTTCCAATTATCCACGAAACGAACTATTTTTTTCAAAATATTTAAGACACCCTGTATACTTCATTCATGTATACACGGTGTCTTAAATACTTTGAAAATAATAATTCGTGTTCATTTTGTTTGGTCATGTAAGCGTAAACTTTTCCCTTATTGAAAAGACATAATTCATGATTTTATCCGCTAACCTTAAAATAGAACTGTAGGATTTAGTCTTATTTTTCGGGTGTCATTTTTTTACATTCTTTTTACTGATTACATTAGTGCATCACAACCTATTTTTTTATAAATTAAAAAAATGCGCTATTGTTTGCGTTTTGTCTGTCCGTCCGTCCGTCCATCCGGGCCAACTTCTGCCGTGTTGAACTACTTTTAGGGGAATGGTCCTAGAATCCTAAAATTGTTTGCAATAGGTCGTAGCCTATACCTTGAAAGTGTGCCAGACGGCCATCAAGTTTCGTTATCTGGTTGGGGGGGGGGGGGGGGGGGGTGATCAATTATTCCCTGAAATGTTTTTGAAAGTAAAACTCTTACATGCGACAACCAATAAAACCAAGTAAAATTTTTGAACACAAAATAAAATCCGTATATTTTACAGTTTTTCAACAGTAGGCCATGGATTCATGAAGATTCTGTTTTGTTTATTGTATCCATGGTAACTAAGGCAGCCAATACCAATCAATAATAAAAATTATTCACGGTGGACATGTGATTTCAAAATTTTGAAAAATATGATATACGTAATATACATATATGTATAGGTACAATATTTAAAAAAATATATAGGTTGTGATATATCCATGTAATCAGGAAAAATAATCCAAAAAGTTAACCTTCATGATATACAGGGTGTTGCATTAAAAAAATTACCAACATTAGGTCAAATCTCAGAAACTGGGGTTCGAACAACGTACCTGGAATGGTTCTGTTTATGCTATTAACAGCTTCACAAAAAAAGTGACACAGTGTCGCGAAAACTGCAAGTCTCTATCTTTAAAAACAGCTGAGATACACTGCAGTCTGAACCCAAGTAGAACATACGGTACATTTTTTTTTTAAATAAATAATTAGCTATCCAATGAGTGAATCTGTTAATTGATACAACAATTAATAGAAAGAATAAAAACAAAATACAACAACTATAAATTTACAACATATCGTCGAACAAAATTCTATTATTTTCTAAACGCAGATAGCATCTTCTCACCGTGTCGATTCTAACACCCTAATCAGGATTTGTGTTGGTAGTAATGCTAGCAAATGCTTCCAAAACTGACCTCCTCAATCCTTCTTTCGCTGCAAAATCGAAAAATCCGATTTTTTCGAAATATTTCAAAAACCAAAAAATGTTTCAGTCATTTCTAAACGACCTTTGATTGCGCCACTTTTCTCCCATTTAATCAAATTTGTGTCTCTTACCCTCTTTCTAGAATGTCCATAACGGCCCTCCCTAGTTTACTGTTAATTTTGATATACGAAAAAGTGTACTGTTGTTGATAATGAACAAACAATGCAAATTAATTGATACACAATACCTATACAGGGTGAGTTTATTTCGATGAAATGAAAATCTGACGCACATACAATTTCAAAATAAATAAACACACCCGATAATTAAAAAATGATAGAAAAATCGGATATGAAGTTCTAAAAATATTTGAAAAATTGGAAATGACAAAAATTCGGACAAGATAAAACTCAAAAGAAAACTAAACATTTTTCAAAATTAGATTAATTTAGGAATATTAAAAAAAATAAAAAATCCAAAAAAATTTTATAATACTAAAATTATGTTTCGGGTTACTTTGAAATTCGACACAAATTAACTTACACTACCACCTTTACTCTGCCTAGGTTTCACAAGAAACGCAAATTTGTGCAGCTATTGTCGCATTTTTAATTACCTATTAGTCGGGATTACACCGTAAAGTGCTGTACACCATTGAATTCAGTTGTAAGAATATGATATCGGAATATCAGGGTCATATTAAAAAAAATGAAGTTGATGAATCAGTAAAGACGAAACGTCGGATCAAAAAATAAAAAATGCCACCGTAAAGAGCGTTAATAGTTGCTGGGGAGAAGTGGCATTGGCTTTGCTGTAGGTCAACAATTAACGCCAGAAAAAAATAGTTCGTAAGACCAAAAAATTCGATTTTTCAAAAACCAGAAATTTTTATTTTTAGACTAGCTAAAATGTGCACACCAGAACTCCAAAGCTGTAAAATAGGTCCAGAAGAATTCCATCAGACTTCCAAAACTGCAAAATAATTCCATTGAATTCCAAAAAATTCAAATGACTTCCAAGGAATTCGATTGAATTCCAATGACTTCCAAAAAGAATGTACCTAGATATTCTGATTTTTTTAGCGCATTTTTTACGAATTAAAACATGTGCTATTGTTTGCGGTTTGTCCGTCCGGACCCACTTCTGCAGTTTGGAACTAATTTTAGGGGAATGGTCCCAGCATCTTGGAATTTTTTGCAATACGTAGCCTATATCTTCAAGGTGTGCCAGACGAATTCATCAAGGGCTGTCTCAAGGGGGGGGGGGGGGGGGGTACATAACTTTTTACATGCGGCAACCAACTGGCCTCAGACTTTGAATACGCATACCTTTAGTGGGTTCCAAGTAAAATTTTTGAAAATGGGGGGGGGGGGGGGTGAATACACGTTTTACCCATCATGGTATTCTAATGAAAGGTCTGACCGAAACGAATTGGGTTTCACAAACTATAACATCCTTGCGCGATTTCTTTCATGGTATTCTATTAAAAGGTCTCAACAAAAAGGAACTGTTTTCTGCCAACTGGCGCCTTTCTTTCTGACTATTTATCAAAAGAGGGGTATGGTAGGTACTCTAATTAAAGGTTTCAACGAAAGGAATTAATTTCTACCAAATATCCGCAGAACGGAGTGTAGGAGGAGGGTACTCTCAAAGGGACACATCTACCGGCGATCTATTGGAGAAGTCGACTTTGCCAAAAAGTTACGCTATGAAAAAACCAAGAGACGTCTATAATTAGCCGCAAAAAGTAGAAACAGTGGTAAAATGTACTATTGTTAATTAATTGGATGATAAAGAAACAATGACCACAACGTTAATTAGTATTAAATAATGTCTAATTGTATGACTTTTAACAAATAACCAAATTTCTTTGTCCCCAAAGGAGTTTTGCCAAAACTTGTATTAGGTCAACTGGGAATAGGGGGATGAAATCCTTATCGCTATACCACTACCAAGTAATTTTTTACAGATTCTGGGTAATTTCCCTTGTTCTAATTGTGTACGGCACGTGATCCCGAACCGCACAGTTTCCGGTACATTCCTCGTCTAAGTGAACCTCTAGTATTTATTTAATGTTTTTATCACGTCAAGGTCAGCCGTAATTTATAAACATTTAGCTAAACACGAGACTTTCCAAGTTAACCGTGTCTAGAGCGACCCTTTTGTTATCGGAGACTATTAAAAATAATGTAGCGGTAGCTCGGCTTATCTTAAAACTTTTTGGTGTTCCCCGATAACCATCGCATTCCTGCTTTTGTTGTGCGTCGAAGACGGTTTGTCAAATGGCCAAAACGGAAACGTTCGTAATCAGTGGCACCTTCCTGTTGTGATCCGCACATACGCAAATTAAGAACGAGGAAAAAAATGTATTTAATATGAGGATCTGGCTCAACGCATCCACGTGCGGTTACCACGTGTGTACGAGAAGTACATGAGGTTTTACTTAAGCAAACGGTGTTCCGACTTCCTCCTGATTTCGCACGCGCCACCACGACAATGTATATAGTACAACGTTTTTATTTTACACAATCCCAGCTAATAATTATGTTGCTATACCGTTTCCTGCTTGCCTTCTTACATCCTGACAATGTCAATTCGATTGTAAATTCCTAGGTAGCATTGGAAAAAACAGTTTTTTTTGTTTTATACATTTAAAACATTTGAAGGTTGTTCAGAGCAATTGAAAGCGTTCCAGAGCCTTCTGGGCTTTTTACAGAGAGTTTCGAGAGTTGGACTAGGAAGCCTTGGAAAAACCTAAGGAACCTATGGATCTTCAAAACGCCTTTGAGAGCTTTCTAAATGTTTTTCAAAGGCTTTAAGTCTCTGTCACAGTTTTCAACGCAAATTCCAAAGCTTTGTACGGCCTTTTCAGAGCTTTTTGGATTCTCCTACCTCTTGCAAGCGCTATATAAGACCTACAGTCTCCGAACAACTCTTTGACTGAGTAGAAGGTTCTAGAAAGCCTTTCATAAATATTTATATATAAAGTCAGCGGTTTTCTTCCAGAGTGTCCAATTCAAGGCCTTTCCATCAGAGCTTGTCTGAGTCTGGAAAGGGCACCCCACTTATCTCCGAGGTGTAAATTGTAGGAACCAATTCTTTTCGATGAGACCTTTCATTAGAATACCTTGAAGGCTAGAACATGTGCCCCCACCCCCTCCTCCCCCATGTTCATCAGTTTTACTTGCCACCACTATAGGCATACGTATGCAAAATCTGAGACAAATTGGGCATCGCATGTAGAAGTTGAGAACGTTTTACTTTTCAGAAACAGTACCTCGGGAAATAATTCATGAGTTAACCCCCCCCCCTCCCCACCCCACGCCCCCCTCCTTAAGAAGACAAAATTTTAAAGTCATCTGACACTTACAAGGTCATATTGCAAATAATTCCAGAATTCTATGACAATTCCCCTAGAAGTAGTTCCAAACCGCAGAAGTGGATCCTGACAGGGACAGACAAAACGTTAACAACCACCAATTGTGCAGATAAAGGGAATTTTTTGTAATACTCCTGCGTCACAATCGCCCTTTGTGAGTAACATATTCCGACACTCTGTTCTCGACATATTCGCACTTAAAATTTTCACCCTACCATTAGATATGCCTAGTCCAGATGTTTCAATAACCCTTTGTGAGTACTCTCCTCGGACATTCCACTCTCGAAAAATTTGCACTGCAAGTTTTGAGATTACCAATGGGTATATTTCTACCATACGTCCCAATTGCTCTTTGTAAGTACCCTCCTCCGACAATCCGCTCTTGAGATATAAGGAATTATATCCTATTACAATAAGGGGTCGAGCGAGGAGGAGGACTATGGTTGGTGGAAATTAATTAATTAATTCTTTCGGTTGAGACCTTTTAGTAGAGTACCATGAAGTATAGAAGCAGTTAAAGATAAAACAACTTTTACCCCCCACCCCCCTGATCTCGAGACCAATTACTTGTCGCATGCAAAAGTTATGCACGTTTGACTTATAAAACCAGTATCGCAGGAAATAATTCATGGGGGAGCCCCCCGGAATTTGACGGCCGCCTGACACACCTTCAAGGTGTAGGCTACCTATTGCAAAGAAATGCCAGGACTCTATGATTATTGCTCTAAAAGTAGTTCAACCGGTTTAAGAATGTGACATACCCAAAAATCGGAATATGAAGAGAAGAATCCGAGGAAGAATCTGAGGAATCTGACAAATCTGAAGAATCTAAAGAATCTAAGACCCTACAGAATCTAAAAGAATCTGAAGAACCTATAGATCCAAAGAATCTAAATCTGAAAAATCTAAAAAATCCAAAGAATCAAAAGAGTCTAAAGAACCTAAAGAATCCAAAGAATCTAAAGAATCCAAAGAAACTAAGGTATCTGGGGAATCTAAATAATCTAAAAGAATCTAAAGAACCTAAAGATCTAAAGAATTTAAGGAACCTAAGGAATCTAAAGAATATAAAGGATCTTAAAAGAATCTGAAGAATCTAAAGAACCTAAGGATCTAAAGATTCTAAATCTGATGAATCTGAAAAATCTAAAGATCTAAAGAATCTAAATCTGAAGAATCTGAAAAATCTAAAGAATCTAAGGAATCTAAAGAATCTAAAGAACCTAAAGAATCTAAATCTGAATAAAGAATCTAAGAAATCTAAGGAATCTAAAGAATTTAAAGAATCTAATTTCTGCCGTCTTAAAAATCTGAAAACCCTCATAGAATTGGAAAAATTACAAAACAGAAAATCCTAAGAAATTGAATTTGGAGAACCTAAAAAATTGAAAAAATCCTAGATCTAAAGACAGAAAGAAATCTATACAATCTAAAGAATCCAAAGAATATAAAGCATCTGAGGAATCTGAAGAATCTAATTTCGGCCGTCTTAAAAATCTAAAAACCTCATACAATTGGAAAAATTTTAAAACAGAAAATCCTAAGAAATTGAATTTAAAGAACCTGAAAAATTGAAAAAAATTCTCGATCTAAAAAAAGAAAGAAATCTAAAGAATCTGAAGAATCTAATTTCGGCCGTCTTAAAAATCTAAAAAACCTCATAGAATTGGAAAAATTAAAAAAAAACAGACAATCCTAAGAAATCGAATGTGAAGAACCTAAAAGACAAGAAGACAAAGGCGGATTTATCTTTGTGTTGTGCATGTTTCTGCAACGTATACAGGGTGTATTTAACAAATTGGGTGGTAGGGGGACTAAAATAAACAATTTTTGCTTAAAAAAAAATAATATCCTGCAAGCCTTAAAATTGCATTTCTTCCTTAATTTAATACATGGAAGAATAGCTCTGCCTAGGTTTTTCCAATCGCATTTTTTTTAAATTTTGGATTTATTACCCCTTTTTTGGGTGATGGCATCCGACTCTAAATTTTCCACTCAAAAAAGTAAGTGCGGATCCCTTCGAGTTCCACTTTGTAACGGTTGTTTTTTGTTGCCATGCTTGGCATGTAGGTATGAATTTTATTATACAGGGTGATCCTAGGCGGTCGATAGCTCCAAAATTTTTTTCAAACAAAATTATAAAATATCTAAAGTTTCAGATTCATGAATGGCCAAAGGTCCTTGGTGATTTTGTGGCCATTGTGTAGGACACTAACTTAGCGACACACCTTCTCTTTTAAATTCAAAAACGACAAATGACATTTTTTACAAAACGAAGACATTACGGAACACCTTGTATGCCTAACAATGTTTCACAAAACGTATGTTTTTCTAGTCTCAACCATTTGGGCACTATCGGCTGTCTATACAGAAGGTTGATTCCCCCTGTATATTGTATAGTCGTTTGGTTTTCTAGGATTTATTTAAGAAAATGAAACCAAAGAATCAATATTAATATGCAGCTAATTTGAAATGTAACTCCATACTTAAAGACGGACACGAGGTAATAAAAACAAGGGTTTGGGTTCTGTAAAACTTTCATGGGGGAGAAATAAGGGGATAGGCTTCCTTTGCTTTTGCGTCCATGTCTTAGGTAAAAAGCATTTTCGCGTTTCCTTGATTTCCTCCACCGAAAAACTACCGGTCTATTTTTCCCAATGACCAAACCGAGCCAAAGTCCCAAAATGTACTTTTTTCCTGACTTTTTGGGTATGGCCTTTTCCCTAAACCGGGGGTGTCCAAAATTCCGATTTTGAGTGGAGAAATTCAAAATTTTCGGAAAGAATCTGGCATTGTTTCTTTACCGGAACCCAAAAAAAAGTGAATGTCGTGTTGGAGAAGACGAGTATGGATATTTAATAATAAAAATGCGCTAGCGTCGCTCAGTCTGTGTAGATTTTGCCTGTCTTTTTTTGTGTCTGGTTACTTATCACAGCAGCATCTGATAATTCTGCAGAGTCAAGTTACAATTTGAGTCGACGCATATGCACCTGCGAACGGATTCTTTGTTTCTGGCCAAAATTTCTCGTCGGAAACCTTCCTGACGTTGTCGATGTTGAAATCTGTTTACGCTGACTTTCTCGTTTGGCGAAAAACAAAGAGGTTCATTGATCTCATCTGATCACGAATCAATTCGCTGATATTATAATTGCGCTTGTTTGGATAGAGAGAATCCGCGGGCGCCGCGTCGTCTCACGGATCTTAAGTTCTTGATGATGGTTGCAGAATTGGACTTTCTGCGGAATAGGTATCGTATATCAGAGAAATCTTTCCCGCGCATACCAATTGAAGTAGGTAATTCTTTAAATAATTGTCGACTAATATAAACAAATTAACATTCACTCGTATCGTGTTATCGTAAAAATTGAGATAAGATATTTCTCCCTATGCAAATATGGACTTAAGATGAGTCGATTTTCGATTTATGATGTCAATATTGAGAACAATGTTTACATAAACCTACACCTCTAAACAGCATATACAATGGTAAAAGAATACTTTTCCATTGATATACGTCTTCGTTATCGCCTTTTTTTGTAAACAACCACATACATCTATTCCAAAGATCGTTAATTAAAATAATCATTTGTTTGACCTAAACAAAAATTGTCAATTTGAATTTCAACTTGTTATCGACATCATTTTCTTTGATGAGATCGCGTAATCATTTAATTATATTTTTATAAAAACAACTTTTTATCTCAACTATTGCATTAACCATTTTTTTTTCCAAAACTTAATCCTGTACATTTCTTTTCAATGTTGTCTGAATCAAGTCACCACTGTACTGTGAAAAAAACCACCCCCTTCTCCTTGTTCCGTACGCACCTCCACCCCCAGGTCCCACTTAGCTTGCAGGCGTTGAATGATCGAAATTTGCGACTGAAATATATCAAAATTTAAACTTTCACTCAACGTTTCCCTGGTTCTTGTTTACCACGTAAATTTTCAGCATCAATTAACCAAAAAAGAACGCCCTTATACTGAAGATTACCTGATGTAGCATTTTTGTAGCATTTGTTCAATTTCATTTTAGTACCCTTTATAGTAGGCGGTGGAAACAATTGACGCAATATTGTGATCATTGCCTACTAGGTATAGTTAAGCAGAATCGAAAAATGAAGTGGGTGTTGAGCTGGAGGCCATTTAGGGGCTTAAGAGCCGAATGCCGCATATCAGAAATTCGCTACTCTCTTATTTGTTAAGTTACCGACTTGATGGGGGTAAGTGAAGAAAGAAACTATGATTTCCGAAGACGGTGAAGAAGTAGAAACCGAAACAGGGCCAGGAAAACCAAGAGTTCAAAAACGAAGCTGAAGATAATTCGGATTAGAAGATCTTTTCTTATCTTCCTCATTAGGGAAGTACTGATTCGGTGGAAAATAAAACTGCAGAAGCAGACAACAAGTAAAGTAATCAAAGAACTTAAAAACTGATTCGGGAAATTTGCGTTAAAGATCTTGTACATTATTAGAATGTGGCCTGTAGAATCCATACTTTCAAACAATTCCAAGATCGGATTACTAGATCAAAAGTTACAGCCCTTTGAAAAGATGAAGAACCCATTTTCGTAAAATATTAAAGAAGCTGAAAACATTAAAAAGGCCGAGGAGTAAAAAATTAAAAAATTCAAAACCAAGTGAGAAGACGTGTAGTGTAAAAATTTAGACGCTTTCGCTTTCGATATTTAAAAATAAGTACAAGTTGTGCACAACACTTATGCAGATAACGTGCATTTTTTTAACGCCCCTATGTAAACACTTCGGGAAGGGCCCGAGAATGAATCTGTGGCCATTTTTCCATTATACGCATCCGATTTACTATAGAAATTTTCGTTCGATTTTGAGAAAAACGTTTTCTTTAAATTTATACATATCGGGAAAATGGAAATTTTCGAAAAATGTTAAAAAAAATTAGAAAAACTTGTTTCTTTACTAAATCAAACGCGTAGAATTCAAAAATGAAGTCGATTTTGAGTTACGGGCCCATTTTGGACCTTGGGCCAAAAATTCAACATGAGCCCAATAAACAATTTGCAAATTTATTGAGATATCGACCTGCAATTGGACCGAGGAAAGATGAAAACGTGTAATGTAAAAATGTGGGCCACTTTGAGCTCAGGAACAGGTGGCTGATATTTTACACTACACGCTCTCATCCTTTCTCTGTCGAATGTAACAAACGCAAGTTGATATCTAAAAAAGGAAGGAGGTTATGTCCTTTTCTTGACTTTTTTGGGTCAAAAAGTCCCTAACGGAAAGCTCGAAAACGAATCTGAGGCTATTTTTTTTTATTTCTACGCGCCCGTTAGATTATAGGAGTGATTTTCAAACGATTCTGAGAAAATTTCCGAACGTTCACTTTTTGCGTCCGTTTACTTGGGGGAAATGGAACAAAAATTTTCAAAAAAATTACAAAAACTTGTTTCTTTACTAAATCGGGAACGTAGATTAAAAAAATGTAGTCGGTTCTGAGCTACAAGGCCATTTTGGGCCCTTAAAGAACTTCGACGGGGCCCCAATAAAAAAATTGCAACCCCCTTCTTTGTTGAGATATCGACTTGAGGTTATTTTTGTTGTACAGAGGAAGGGTTAAAGCGTGTACTGTAAACATTTGGATTATCTGGCACGTCGGGTTCCAGGACAGCCTTACTCAAAATTGAGGTTACTTTTCTCATGAGCCGCCAAGGAGGCTGCTATTTTACATTACACGCTCTCATTCTTCCTCTGTCGAATTGAAGAAACCACAAATTGATACCTAAAAAAATGAGAAAGTTCGGAAGGGGGTCATGCTCTTTTTTTTGGCATTTTTGGGTCAGAAAGGCCCTAACGAAGAATGCAAATTCCATGTGATTTCCAGTACTTTTCCGTTAAAAAGCCCAAGAGTGAAAATTTTTGAAATGATTGAATTTGACAAAAACTAGTTTACTAAATACCGTGCGTAGAATTCAAAAATGAAGTCGGTTTTGAGCTACGGGGCCATTTTGATCCCTTAAAAAATTTGCCAAAATCCAACATGACTTCAATAAAAAAATGTGTAACTCCCGTATTTGTTGAGATATCGGCTTGCAGTTATTTTTATTGGACAGAAAAAGGTTAAAGCGTGTAGCGTAAATATTTGAGCCTTCTGGCACTGTGGATTCCGGGGCAGCCGCCAAAGTTGAAGTTACTTTTCTTATATGAATCGTAAGTCGCAGTAGGCTGCTATTTTACATTACACGCTCTTATCTCTCCTCTGTCCAATGTAAGGTTGATATGTAAAAGAGGAAAGTCATATCCTTTTTTGGGCCAAAAAGTCCCTAAGGTAGGGGCCCGAAGACTCGCCGTTCGATTATAGGACGTCATTTTTGAGCGATTCTGAGAAAATTTCCGAACTTTCACTTTTTCCGTTTTCCCTTTTACTTCGCGAAACCGGAAATTTAAAAAAAAATCAAAAACTTTTTCAAAAAATTGACAACAACTTTGTTTCATTAGTAATAAATGTGAACTACTTTTAGTGGAATTGTCCTGCAATTTTTGGCAATAGGTGTGCCAGACGGCGTTCAAATTTGTTGTCTTAGAAGAGAGCCTAATTTTTTGGAGGAGCTAAATGATGACAGAAAAATATACAGGGTGTTCCATTTAAAAAAAGTGTGATATTTTAATATAAAGTTTTGTAACTTTGGACCCACCAAAAAAAAACACCCTGTAAGCTATATTTTTAATGTTTCATAGTAGATGTATTTATCGAATTATCTTTAAAAAACTACTAGTTTTTCGGATATTAACCATATAATAAAAAAGACCTACAATTACATGTAGAATTCAAAAATGCATTCAAATACAGGGAGTTCTATTTAAAAAAATGTACCATTTTTGCGCCCTACTTTGTGGGCGCACCCTGTATAATTCTAAATATATTTAAAATGTGAAAAATATGCAACCATATCATAATACAATCTATCGAAAAATCTTATCTTCAAGGCATTAAGATACTCCGCGCAACCGTTGACTCACCCTGTACAAAGTATAACTTTCCCGCGCGACTCCTTTTCGAGATCGGTGGGTGACCAAGGGGGGGGGGGTGTAGAAATTAACTTTACATATCTTTCTATGGATGCTAAGTAAAGGTTCCAACAAAAGGAACTTCCGCCCTTCTTTCTGACTCCTTATCAAGCGGAGGTTGGGGGAGGGGGGGGGGCTGGTTTTATTCCTCCTATTAGTCCATCTCCTCGACCCCTTACCTTAACGTGATTCGATATAATTCCTTATATCTCAAAAACAGATTGCCGAAGGAGAGATACTCACTAGGGATGATTGGGACGTCTGGAAGAAATATATATCCATTGGTGATGTCAACACTTTAAGAGCGAACATCTTGAATGTGCAAATATCTGCAGAACGGAAGAGGGTGCCCTCAAAGGGCGTAAATACCCAATTAAATAGTTATATGCTTTAAACAAATTCCGATTACTTCCGAAGATATACCAAAAAAATACAACGTTTCGTTTCGGACAAACCATCATCAACTCTATTTTCTTATATTGCATATAAAAAAAAGTACACACTGTATTGAGGTATTTTTATTATCCTTATTTATCACGAATGCAATGGCACACAAAAAAAGAAAAGTTGGAATATGTTAGTTTCAACAGGATGGTGCAACCGCACACTACGTCCTAATCGTACGAAAATGCCTATTGGACACGTTTTCCTGGTTTTCCATTTTCCAGAAAATTTGTTTGATAGATATTCTCGTACGATTAGAGCATTATATGCGGGCGCACCATCCTGTTGAAACTGTTTTTTTACCGTATATCGTATAAATAGGTAAAATAAAAAATGTTACTCAATACAGTGTGTTCTTTTTTTAAAGGCCATATAAAAAATAAAGCGGATGAAATTTTAAAATAAAGTTTTTTTATAAACCCCCTATTAAAAAAGAACGTCTCTTCATTTAAAAATATTATTTGAAAACGGCTCTTTTTGTTGTGTTCCATTAGTTCGATATCGAGCGATATCTCTTGACAGTATCGTGGTACAAAAAAAAGTTGAAATACAAAATTGTTTGCTGGTTTAATATGTTCTCCATAAATGTCTTATTTTAAATAGAGCACACAATATAAGTAGATAAGAGATAGGAAATTTTGCATACTTTTTGTTAAGCATCATGTACCTATACAAAAAGTCAGTGTTTTGTTTGTATGTGTCAAGAAAAACAACCATATTTTGTTTATTTAATGCGGTAAATACCATAGGTATAAACTAGGTAAATCTTCTGTAAGGTACCTATTTATACAGGATCCTTGAAAAATTGTACAATATTGTACAGGGTATGTTTGCAATACGGTGCACAAAATCAGAAATTTGAAACATCCATAGTTTTTTTATTTTAAATCTCAGAAGGTGAGTATATGGCGATGAGTAAATTCAGCAATGGATTCACGATATGGAAATCCGCGCATATCCCGCATATTTCATAATGGAATGGAAAAAAGTGACTTACCCGGCAATGTTTCCCGATGACTCCAAATTTCCGGAGTAGCTGATGTGATGCGACAACTGTGTCAGCTGCGGCCCCTCCAAATTTCCCTGTTCGTTCGGCGGTACCGAATTTAAATGTGTCAAAACCGCCCTCCTCGGCGAGCCGGGACTCGACGTGCCGCTGCCGTTCGGCGAACTCGACGCGACGCCCTGAACTGTGTCGAGCTGCAGGTACTGGGAGTTCGCGCCTTCCTCCAGGTGTATCTGCAAGACACGCGCGCGATTAGTTTGGGGAAAACTCGCGACGGAAATGTTTACCTCGTCCATGCGATGATTGTAAATAACGTAATCGCCACCATCGGCCCGCATGTTTGTGGGATAATTCTCTGGCTGCTGTGGTTCGGAGCCGTAAGGCAGACATTCCATAGGCGTGGTGGCTCTGGAATGGGGAGAGGGCTGAGTTCCTTGCTGGGAGGCGGGACTATACTGGGATGCCTCCTCGACGTAGCCGTCGACACCTAAAACACATCGGTGCATGATAAGTTGCCTATCATTATCACGAAACAAAAACGTAAACGACACGACCTACACTAAGCTGATAACAATATCAACAATTTTCGCCAATATAATTTTATAAAGTATCGTTTTATGGACATTTTGCGTTAATAGTTTAATCTAATCAATTTCAATTAATGAAACGTTAAGCGCGCTACCGGCTGTCGACTCCGAAAAAGAAATTCGACGATCACTTTTTTGTCGCGTGCATTTTTTTTTGTAAATTGCTCAGATTATGATCTTTGATCGCTCCTTGACCTTTGTCAGTTTAACAACCTACCCATTCGGCAATGGTTTAGGATTTTTGCGTTGCCATGTAGAGCGTGACGCAACGGAAATTACTAATAATTGCGCATTAGCCTCATGTTAGAGCTGACACATTAGTTCAGATTCACCCCTGGTAACTTCCATAATTTTGAATCGATTTCAAGATCAGACAAAGTTTTAGTTCTAGAGGAGCAATTCTTATTTTAATATAGTACACCTAATTTATCTTCAGAATTAATTTTTCTTCCGTTTCTTGGTCCTTGAAAGATTTATACAGGGTGTATAATGATTTTTTTCAAGTCCCCAAATTCACGTTTCTTCTCTAATTTTTTTTAGCAACCGTGACAAGCAAAAAAAGAAAATAATGGCAGTAGTTTGTTCGTCCGAAACCAGAATCAGTTTTTAGTTTAGGGGTCCAAGCGCCTCAAAAACAACAGACTCCAAAAAACAGATCGATTTACAGGGCCGCTAAAGCTGAACGGTTACTACTGAAAACCCTTATAGCTTCCTATGACTATTAAAAACTCAAAAAGTCTTTAGAATAATGATACAGGGTGGCTGGAACACTGAATAGTATTTTCAAAACAAATTTTTAGACGAAGCTTTTTACCCAAAATTCTAAAAAGTTCGCTACCGAACTGTGTACTTACTTTAAATTTGTGGCCAGTGGCGTACTTCTGCAGGGTCAAGAGGGGTATAATTTTTAATGGCAACCTCCACTAGTTTTCTTGGTATATTCTTAAAGTAGGTACACATTTTTGGATGTAGCAGCACTTTAAAAATATGTATTAAAAAATAGCGGTTGCCCCCCTTGGCCATGCAGAAGTACGCCATTGAACCCACATTTAAAGTACGTAGATTGGTAGAAAACTTTTTTATAATTCTGGGAACCATAAGAAGCTTCTTTAAAAAATATGTTGTTTTGAAGATATACGAGGCATGTTCAAAAATTGCGTAGACTGTTTGAATTGCGCGGGCCCAGTTGGGTCCAGGGAAATCCGCTTGGTGCCTTGGTCACGCCATCTTCGTACAGATCAGCTGATTACAATTGCAAATATGATTATTGGTTGTTTGTGAAGGAGCTTTAAAGACTCTCAAGTGTCTTGAAAATCCTTGAAAACTTTAAAGACTCATGGAACCTCTTAAAGATTCTCAGGATTTTAAAGAAATTTAAATAGTTTAAAACTGAAAAACTCTTTAAGACACTCTTATACATTACACATTGGGAACTTGAAAGCACTGGGAAACTGTAGGCGACTCTTAAAATTCCTTAAAATTTTTAAAGACCGTTAAATACAATTAGAAATCCTTAAAATTTGTAAAGGATCTTTTCAAGATTTGAATACAGTCCTTTTGCAGTCTTTCAAAAGTCCTTAAGTACCTGCCTTAAGAGCTCGTAAAAGCTTTTCAAAACTATATAGGATGTTTCAAGCGCGTTTCAAACATTATTAAAACGTATTAACGAACAAGGACATTAAAAAACTCTTGTAGTGTCTTGAAGAATCACCTTAAAGGCTACTGGCACCTCTTCAAGTTTTTCAATAATTTTTAAATTTTGTTTAAGACTCCAAAAGCCTTTAGGATATTCTTTTCGAAGGTCTTGAAGTTTTCAAGGTCTAAAATCTCAATAAGTTTTCAAGAATCTTTATTCACTTAGAGATCCGTAATGTTTGCAGAAGGCTTTTTAAGATTCGGATTTTAAATACTTCTTTAAAAAAAAGCTATAAAGTGCTCGGAAAATGTATTAACCTCTTTGAGAATACTTTTAAAGACTCAAAGATTGATAACCTTTATAACATTAAAGCCCATGAAAATCTTTAAAAAAATCTTCATCCTTCAAAGGCTCATAACCGGTCTTAAAGATCTTAAAGGCTCATAAAAACTTTTAAAGATTTCATAGAATTCTTAATATCTCCTAATTGATCTTGAAGGCGCAACTCTTAAACACTTCCAAAGCGTATTAAAGTATTTAAAGGCTTTTAAGGATGTTTAAACGCTCTCAAATCTCCTAGATTTCTAGAATAACCTTGAAGTGTTTTTGGGGACCTTTGAAACCCCTTGAAAACTTCTTCAAGATTCTATTAAAGGATTTTCAAGATTCGATAATAAATTAGATTATAAAAATCTGTAAGGAAAAGCTTGAAAATGCTCATAAAAGTCACCACAATCTCTTAGAGACCTTTGGGGAATCCTTTTAAAGACTCGGTCCCATAACTCTTTTGAAAATCCTTAAAACTTATGAAGATTTTTAAAGATACTCCAAAGATACTTCCAAAGAAGCTCTTAAAGAAAAAAGTATCTTCAGCACTCTAAAAGAGCGGCAGATCCCAAGATTTTAAATAATTATTGGCAAAAGCTCTTGAAGATTTTAAAGAACTTATAAAAGCCTCCTCAAAATTTGGCCTTAGTAAAACTAACTGTCTATTAAAGGTTCGAAAAAAGACTCACAAAGACTGTTAAAATAACGGTTCTTAAAGGGAATATAGAGAATCTTAAGAGCTATAAAAGTTTCTCGAAGACTCTTGGGAGCCTGATATGGGCCTTGAAAGTTCTTAGAGGCTATTTTCCATTCTTAAGGTCCAAAAAAACTCTTAAAGACTTTTAGCACTTTAAGCACTAATAAAGGTGTTGACTAATCTGTGCAAGAAGACGTCGTATTTGATGACTCTTGAAAACCTTGAAACCTCTTAAGGTTTGTTGAACGCTCTTGAAACCTTTTAAAAACTAAAGGCACTCCGGGAGACACTTGAAAATTTTTTAAAGGCTCTTGAATACTATTAAAGACTCTAGAAGACTGTAGAAAGCTCTAGAGAAATCTTCAAAAAATTCCTAGATGTTCCTAAAGCCCCAAATACTGTGGCAAACGAGGTAAATGTCTCGAACCCGTAAAAGTAGTTAAGGACGAGCGACCATACAAAGGAAGCAATCGCTGTGAAAATTTGAATCTCAAGGAGTTTTTAGAATTCTTTGGAAATCTATAAAGATATGCACGTTTATTAATGAGCACCCAGCTCGTTTTCTGAACTTTTCTGTCCGTCCGTCTGTCTGTCTATACATGATAACTATAGCGAAAGGACTAATTGATTAAATATTAGTCAATACTAGCCAGTCGTAGACATTTTTGTTTTACAAAATCGATAAGGGTATTCAAAGATCACCAAAGGTCTTAATTCTCTGTAAGAGTTATCAATGGTCTCCATAGCATTTAAAAAAGATTTTTAGGGCCTTTATAATTTTTTAGTCTTGAAAAACAGTGCAGTTGGAACCTTTAAGACACTTTAAGGTTCCCCAATAGGTTTATATTTAAAATCTTTGAAAAACTTTAAGATTGTCCCTTTAGAGGATTCGAGAGCATTTAATCGGGCTCAGTCTTTAAAATGGGAACCTTTGATGAGCCATTAAAAGTCCTTAAAACGTTAAGAGTCGCATACAGTCTTAATAGCTTCCAAAAGCAACAAATTAGTTTTCCAAAGGCTTTAATTCTTTTCCCTCGTTAAAAGCGGAACCTTCGAGGATTTTTGGGAGTCGTTAAAAGTTTTAAGGGCTTGTGAAAACATTCGAAAATACCTTTGAGGGTGCTTTTTGAGTCTTAAAACGACTTTTGGAACCTTTAATAGACATGCATTTTTTAAAAATATTTGAAAACCGAAAATTGAAGAGCTCTTAGGGCTCTTAATTTACAGCTCTTAAAGTTCGTCTACAGTCTCTCCTTCGATAAACCGTTTTCGAATATTCAGTCTCAAAATTCTGCGATCAGAACACTAAAAAAACAATTTAGAGTCTATAAATCAAACTACAAGGCTAAACTCATGAAGGCTCTTAACAGCTCTTAAGCACTATAGACCTAAAGCATTTAGAAAGCTCTTTAGATTAAAGTTCATATAAAAGTACCTGAAGATTTTTAAGAACAAAAGACAACAAAAGAATATCATGAAAAATTAAAGTATTGGCCTTTAAACTGTCTATTAAAGGTTCGAAAAGCTCTTTAAGACTTTTTAAAGGCTTCAAAGACTCACAAAGGCTGTTACATTTTCGGTTCTTAAGAACGGTAAAGGTTTCTGGAAGACCCTTTGAAGGCTTTTAAAGGATAAAAGCATCTAGAAGACTCCTGGAGGTACTAAGGGGCTCTTGAAAATTTTTAAAGGCTCTTGAATACTAATAAAGGTTCTTAAATACTTAAAAACTCTGGAAGAGAGGATACTTTACATTAAAATTTTCAAAAAATTCCTGCATTTTTTTCAGGGCGATTAAAGCCCCAAATTCTGAAGTGTAAACGTAAACGAAATAGCCATCTTGAAAACTGTAAAAATAGTGAACAGACGAACAATGTGGTAAAGAGCCTTTGAAACCGAGTTTTCCAGTCTGTCATGGACATTTTTGATCTACAAGATCTTTAAGCACCCAATGTTTTCTCTATAAAAGTTTTCAATGGTCTCCACAGCCTTTTTTTAAGAACCATTAATAGCTTTAGGTCATCTTTAGAAGTAGTTAACATCCGAGTCTTGAAGAGACCATTTATGATCTTTAAAGACTATATGTTCAGAGTCTTTAAAAAGGGACGTTTAAAAGACCGACCTTTGTAGAGCCTTTAACGAGTCCCTGAACGTCTAAAAGAGCCGTGAAGAGTCACAAACAGTCTTAATAGCGTCCAATATCAACAAAGAGTGGTCTTTGATTCTTTCACCGCTTTAAGACCGGAACCTTTAAGAAGCCTTGAGGACTTTTAAGAGTCTTCAAAAGTTTTTAAGAGTCGTGGCCTTTATATTATTTATATTCAATAGTACTTTGAGGGTACTTTTTGAGTCTTCAAAGGGCTTTTTGACACTTTCCTGGGACCAAAATCTCAACCAGTATCGAAGGACCTTTGAAAGTCTCCCAGTGCTTTGTAGATGTTTGTTTAAGGTCTTTACGAGCCCAGCATTTAGCAGGTTTTATTAGTCCTTTAGAGCGTTAAACATATTGTAAGGGTCGCAAAAAATCTGAATCGGTCTCAAAAAAAACCTTTCAAAGTCTACGAGCACCCTGTATAGATTGTTTTAGAGTCTTTTTAAAGTTTTTAAGTACTTATATAGCCTTTAACAGGTTTTGCGAGTCTCTGGGATTTTTCAAAACTTTGATTTTCAAATGTTTACTAATGGCGTCATGAGTGTTCTACGAAATTTAATATTCTAGAGCCTTTAATACCATTTGGATTCGGAGACGCATTGATTCGATGTTAAAGCGCATTTTTAGAGCATTTTCCAAAGAGGTTGAGTGCGCTCTTGCAGCCATTTTTCCTAAAAATACAATTTTCATTTTCTGCGAAGAGTGCTTTGCAAAAACAAAACGTTCTTTTGTTGTGAACAAAAGGTTGACTTATCCCAAGTAATGCCCTTTACGTTTGTGCTAGTTTTATTGCCAAAATTTTATTTATTCTTATATATTTTGTTCTAATTTGAATTATAATTTTCTAAGGTTCAATTCTGTTCAGATGAAAATCGAATTTTCTCAACACTAGTTCCCTGCCAACGCTGCAACCAGACAGATATGGAACAAACTGTCAAACTTTTGTTCACAACAAAAGATCACGTTTTGTTTATCCATAGCACTCTTTCCAAAAAATTAAAAATTGTATTTTTAGGAAAAATGTGATACTGAACTACCACGTGTGATATATCGTTACAAAGAGAAAAAAGACCTAATCTCAAAATGTCAAAATTCAAAATGGCGCCCATAAGAAAAACTAAAGTTGTCAGGTGGTTTTCCGTCATCTTAAAGATATTAAAAACGAAAATCAAAAAGTTTCGTTTTTTTACGATATTTTAAAAACTATTGATGATATTTTAAACTTCTTTTCAGATTTGTTGTATTCGTAACTTTGCCCCCATTTAACCAACTTTCTTCTTAAGGTAAGCACTCGAAAAATGGACACCGTGTAGATACACTCTTAGCTTAGTTAGGCTAGTTAAAAGTAATTACAATTTATAATTTTTTTTAAATTATACAGGGTGTAACATAATGTGTGGAAATTACCAAAACATGTTTTTTGTAAGGGGCCGAAGATCTAAGTAATGATTCTTCTTATGTATACGTCCGGTAAAGACTGGCAGGAATTTCCCAGGTTTACGGGGGAGCGGGGGGGGGCTTTTAAGATGAAAATCTTAATTATGAACATTTTCCCACTCATGCAGGCCCCAAACTTAGGGTGCCCATCGAGTGAGGGTAACGGTAACAAAGTTTAACAGTACCTGCAGACAGACGGACGGACTAATTTTTGTTTAATTCGTTTTGTATGGTTGATTATATGGCCAATGGCCATGAACGGATGTTTGCTTTCCACAAATTTAAAGTAGTTATACCGTTAAAGTAGAACATAATTGGTACCGCAATTTATTATAACTCCGCCTCGAGCCTAATTAAAGCAGAGGTCGACCGCGACTCAATTTAACGCTTAACTTTGAACAATGCGAAAAAATGTTTAAATTATAATTTTTTTTTCATTATCAGCAACGTGCAGGTCGATTTATAAATAGCCGTATACATTAGAAATGACGCAAATGATCTCGTTGGTCCATATTATACTTATCGGTCAGCCCCAGGAAGTCCGGTGCCTGTTCACCAGGATAACATGGGTTTGCTTATCTTGATGACCATCGCGCTTTAACGTTATACAGAAAGAAAATAACATGGTGCGTTATCGCGTGCCTGGGAAAAGAGTTGTTCGCACACGTGCAACCACCCCGATCGACGGGGGTGGTTCGTTTCTTAAATCGATCAACGCGGTAGCTGAGAACCCGCAGCCATAACCTTTGACAAGGAAACCCATTACTCCTAACACACATGAATAAAGGTCCCGGTAATTAACCGAAACCTATAAATTAGATGTGTAGGGATTTGAACACAAACAGTTACGACTATACAATAAATGTGCCGTAACGACGTTTATGCTGCATTTATTTTTTTACAGCTCCAAATTTACTTAGTTACAAGATTGAGGTTAGGTTTCCCTATCCCATGCACCGAAAACTGTTGTTTTTTATTCTAATTAAATACGAATTGTGGTTAGTTACGCGTACAAAAACAAACCGCGACTTCTGCCAGGATTTAAATCCATATCCTTCACTTTTTTCTATTATAATTATTATTCGATCGACAAAGGCGATAATTTTAATTGGGTGGAAAGTGGGAAAAATTCGTGCGGCGACCGCAAAGGGAACTAAAAAAAAGCCACCCCCGACACGGATTTGTCAACACCTTATAATATAAACCTGTCTCGATCCTCATCTTTCAATTAATATACGCGCACCATCTACTTAAAACTAAGAGGCTTTAGAACAAAAAGCGAGGGGAAAAACGATTTGAAATGTAAGCGGAGAAAAAATATGATTTAGACGTATATATAAATAAGATAAGTCGCCTTTCGAGATAAGAATTATTTAATATTTATCGGTTTATAGATAAGGGCTATAGCCCTGCGACAAAAGGAGAGAGGGATGTTAAAAAGTTTACTAATTGGGTGCTGAACTCAAAATAGCCTTTTCTATATAAAAAAGGATCGACTCGTGTGATGCTAAAACAATTTAATGGTCCGTCGTAAACGCGATGATAATAAAATTGTAACAAGTTTATTTAGGATTACGTCTTTCAATATTTGTTAATCTTTTAGTTTGGTGCCATTTTAATTATAGGGCAAATAATCAACAATCCCTTCCGTGTTTTGTTTTCGATGTCGCATTTCCTTTAACCTGACCTACCTTTTTTTTTTAGAAAATCGAGGATTAGTATCGGGTTTGGTCTCAATTTCAATATTTGCTTGACCATAAAAAACGCCACAAGTGGAGATTAGGTAAAGGTACCTGATGGGGGAATCGCGGTTTTTGTTTTTGTAGGGAATAAGGGGTCAATTCAAAGCCTGATGTTGACTATAGACATCAAAAGGAAAAAAAACCAACCGGAAATAATGTACCATTTCAATTAAGAACCTTTGAATTCTTGAAGGGTCAGAAAATGAATCAAAAATAATTCTTCATGTTTAATTAAACTTAAAAAGGGCTTTAAAAGGTTTGTCGTTTCAAATTAGACACTAAAAGATGAATTTTTGCACTTAAACTTCGAAAGTTGAATCTTTACTTGACATACCTAACAAAATTGGGAAATTGTCAATAATTCCACAGTTCTATATATACAGGGTGTCTTAAATTGAGTAAGATAACATGCCTATCTTTGTTACTCTTACAAATTCGGTTAAATTGGCAAAGCATTCAGATGCGATATTTTAAAAAAAATAAATCGTTTTGTAGATAATTAAAAAAAAGTGAAAATTTAGTATCACTGGTTTTGCAATTTTTTTCTCTGTCAAGTGACGTAAAAATCCAATATGGCGTCCATTTAAAATAAGGAAGTTGATGTCAATATCTCGAAAACCGCCATTAAAAAAATGTTTTTTCTACGTTCATTGAATTTATCCCATCCAATCTTGCAGCTTTTATTTAAAACTTTTTTCGATACCTCTCTTTGTTACTAAAATATTTAAACTTTTTAAAAATGTCGATTTTCACTTGTTTCTAATTATCTACGAAACGAATTATTTTTTTTTAAATATCGCATCGAACAACTTTGCCAATTTATCCGAATCTATAAGTATAACAAAAGAGCCATGTTATCCTACTCAATTTAAAACACCCAGTATACGGATTTTAGTAAAAGTTCTATTAACAGAAACTCACGCGGATCAAATTGTGCCTTATTAAAAAAAAACTCATTTTTGATAGTAAAAAACTATAAGATTTCCAAAAAATTCCTGATGCAATACTAATTATACTACCTTAGAAAACCCCCTAAAAATTATGATTGCGGCATATGGCCAGTTTTAATCTAATGTCACGTCCAAAAGTCTGGTCACGTTTTATTTGCCTAAAAGTAATAGCGCATTTTTCATTTTAATAATAATAATAAATTATATTTTCATGTTTTTGCACAGTGGCGCTTAATTTCGTCATTATTTTCTAATTAAATAGCATATGTACCGGGTGACCCAATAACACTGCTCCTCGGCCATATCTCGGAAACTGTTCGTCGTATGACTTAGGGGTAAAAAAATTATTGGGTAAATCGTCATCGGAGAATCGCTGGAAAATATTTTCAAATTCTAAAAATGACCACCAGAGGGGGGGGGGGTCTTAAATTTTAAAATTGCATGCTCTTTAAATTTCGCATAATAAACTAAAAAAAATCAATTATTTCAAAAAACAAAGATGGTGGTTCAATTGTTTTTGCAATAACCTGCTTTAATTTCTTAACGGTTTGACCGATTTTAACAAATTTGGTATCGTTGAAAAGAGCATTCCTTATGCAATAAGAATCAACCATATTTTCTTATAGAATGGGGCGGGCCTGTAGATTCCATAATTTCAAACAGTTCCAAGATCGGACTACTAGATCAAAAGTTACAGCCCTTTCAATTTTTTGTCGAAATTGGCCCATAACTTTTGATTGAGACGTCTAATCGAAAAAGTACGAATCGTTTTGGATTCTACGCACCAAAATTAATAAGAGAAAGTGTTTTCCCGAGAAATTTGGGTGTAGTCGATTTTTGGAAAAAAAGGAAGGTTAAACACTGCCTTTTTTTGAGCCCCGAAAAAAAAATTGTCTCAGATCGACCAGGAAAAAATATTTTCTTATAGAATGGGGCGGGCCTGTAGATTCCATAGATTCAAACAGTTCCAAGATCGGATTACTAGATCAAAAGTTACAGCCCTTTGAATTTTTTTTGTCGAAATTGGCCTTTAACTTTTGATTGAGACGTCTAATCGAAAAAGTACGAATCGTTTTGGATTCTCCGCACCCAAATTAATAAGAAAAAGTATTTTCCCGAGAAATTTTGGTGTAGTCGATTTTTGAAAAAAAGGAAGGTTAAATAAACACTGCCTTTTTTTGAGGCCCCAAAAAAAATTGTGTCAGATCGACCGGAAAAAAACATTTTCTTATAGAATAAGGCCTGTAGATTCCATAATTTCAAACAGTTCCAAGATTGGGCTACTAGATCAAAAGTTACAGCCCTTTTTTTTGAATTTTCTTTCGAAATTGGTTTTTAGTCCATAACTTTTGATTGAGAAGTCTAATCGAAAAAGTACGAATCGTTTTGGATTCTACGCACCAAAATCAATAAGAAAAAGTGTTTTCTCGAGAAATGTGGGTGTAGTCGATTTTTGGAAAAAAAGGAAGGGTAAACACTGCCTTTTTTTGAGTCTTCAAGAAAAAATTGTCTCAGATCGACCGGAAAAAAACATTTTCTTATAGAATAAGGCCTGTAGATTCCATAATTTCAAACAGTTCCAAGATTGGGCTACTAGATCAAAAGTTACAGCCCTTTTTTTAATTTTCTTTCGAAATTGGTTTTTAGTCCATAACTTTTGATTGAGAAGTCTAATCGAAAAAGTACGAATCGTTTTGGATTCTACGCACCCAAATTAATAAGAAAAAGTTTTTTCCCGAGAGATTTTGGTGCAGTCGATTTTTGGTAAAAAAGGAAGGTTATACACTGCCTTTTTTTTGCCCCGAAAAAAAATTGTCTCAGATCGACCGGGAAAAAATATTTTCCCAAGATATGGTCGAGGAACAGTCTTATTGGGTCACCCGGTACATATGCTATTTAATTAGAAAATGATGAAATTAAGCGCCACTGTGCAAAAACATGAAAATTATATTATTATTATTATCAAAATGAAAGATGCGCTATTACTTTTAGGCAAATAAAACGTGACCAGACTTTTGGACGTGACAGATTAAAAATGGCAAACAATTTTTAATTTTTTTGGGAAGAGTGATTTGGAAAAACACAACGTGCTTTTGTTGCGAACACAAGTTTGACAGTTTGATCCATCTGGCTGGTTGCAGCGGAACTATTGTTAACAAAATTCGATTTTCATCTGAACAGAATTGAACCTTCGCTTTGCAAGAAAATTATAATTCAAATTAGAACAAAATACATAAGAATAAATAATATTTTTGGAGTAAAACTAGCACAAACGTAAATGACATTACTCGAGATAAGTCAACCTACGTTTTGTTTTTCCAAAGCACTCTTCCCAAAAAATCAAAAATTGTATTTTTAGAAAAAATGTGATACTGAACCACCATGTGTGATATACGTGTTTTTCCGTCATCTTAAAAGGTATTAAAAACGGGATGCCATATTCGAAATTCGGTAACATTTAAAATCTGTGGAGGGGCAACCCATAAATGACGTAACGCAATTATTTCGAAATTTTTATCCCCCTTCCCCTCTGTGTAACACTTTTGCGAACATCCTCCTAAAATTGCATTAACACTATAATAACCAACCCTCTTTTTTTATGTGCAAAAATTAGTGCACAATTTTTTTATTTTGATTTCATTTAAAAATTGTTTCTGCGACTATTCTTTATATCTATTAACCTATGGTCAGCCAGTGGCGTAACCACAATGGGGCCCCGGCAAAAATTTAAGTCATTTATAAAAAATATGAAAAAAATTGAAAATGTTCAATGTTATGCTTTTGTTAATTATGTAGGTCGCGCACACAAAAACAAGAGAAAGTTTATTGAATAATTAATCAAAAATGTAAAATAAATCAAAAAGGCTGAAGAGTTCCTACAAATTTATACAGAATGGATTTAAATCCGTGTTCCCTTAAAGCTCGCCTGACAAAAGAACCGAGTCGAAGAAAATTCCGAATCATTGTTCACAGAGGGTAAAAAATCTGGAGCAATATCCACAATATACAAACATTAACAATCCGAGGAAGTAAATCTGACCTTAATGCTCAAAAGTAGCCCCATTTCCCATTGGTGAGAAATAACATTCCGAAGTCTCTTACATAAAGTGCATGGGGTACTTTGTAATTAGCGGGACCTTTTGCAGTCCAGAAGGTATCTGAAGGTCCTGGATACGGGAACCTTGTGCTTCGAGATGAATGTCGCTAAGTAATTTTAACACTCCAGGATTTACCTCGGCCACGGACGAAACAGTTGGCGAAATTCAAAAAAGTTAGTGGAGTGGAATAGTAGCGAAAAGAACGGAAGAGATTTGGAAAAGTCGCGAAGAAAGCAGACGTCAACGAAAAAATGGAAGACGCGTCAATAAAGGAAGAGAAAGCACGAAGCTGTAATTAAAGAGGTATGAAGTAGAAGCGAATGAAGTGTGAAAGAAGATGTCGAAGAGGCAAAAAGAAAGAGATCTGAGAAAGACAAAAAGAAAAAAATTGACACTCACAAAGTGACAGTTCTTCAAAAACATCTATTACGTGGTTGTGTAACGAAACGGTGAAAAAATGTGCAAAATCGTCCAGCCTTTTCGGAAGTGCGAGCTTTGATTCAGTCCTGACATCGTCCATTCGTCTAAAATACAATGTATATGCTCACGATATTATTATATTTATTTGTATGGAAAAACCACGAAAACCAATATTGTTTGTATATGTACAATTGAAGCTTCCGCGAATATTTCATTGCAGATTACATTGTATAAGTCAATGAAAGGACCCGATCATGGCTGTCAATTACCGAGACGTTTTAAGAACTCGCCCTATATAGATAGGTAATTTATGTAAGCAAACCTTTGACATTTAATTACAGTTTTCAGTTATATCAGAGTTTAAATATTGACAGAAGTAAGCGTTTTCATTTACTGGGAGGTCTTCCTTACCCCCCTCGAATTTATTACGAACATAAATATGTACGGCACACAATAAAACAGGAAAGTGGGAAACTGTTGGTTTCAACAGGATGGTGTACCCACGCACAACGCCCTAATCGTGCGAGAATAGGTACTTGTGGGACAAATTTTCCATTGTCCGATAGGGGAAACGAAAAGTTCGACTTTTTGGGATGTTATATCTTATTACCCCTGCAAGATAGAAAAAGATAGCTCGTAGCTAGATTTCTTTTCGCCATTTTGTTCCAATATGGCGGAATTGACGGATTTACGAACTTGACCGAAACCGAGTTACATCAACTCTTTTTATTTGTTGAAATCGGGTAATAATTACGAAAGTTAGAGAGTTTCCTGGAAGTGATTTATATATAAACATATAAATATAGATACTGGTACCATTACAATAGGTAGATAGATAGAAATCTACTTACAAATATAAAAACTGCCTATATAGATACAAGCTGTCACGGAAAAAGAACGTTTGACAGTCGAATACAACACTCGTCCTTTTTCAAATTCGGAAATTCCAGTGGCGTACTAGGTACAGCTCAGACAAGGAATTTAGTGATTAATTAATCTTACTTACATAGTAAATCTTAGAAATTTAAAATGTGTACTATAACTTTAAAAAATAACATAAGTACAATTACCTTCGTTTTTTCTGTAATTTACGCCGCCACTGGTATGTGACATCACGTGGGGAACCCGAAACGTTCTTTCCCCGTGGCGGCTATATTTTTACGTAGAATCCAGTGGCGTAGTTCGACTACTTTCTCTGAGATTTGACCCAAAGGTGGTATTTTTTAAACGAAACACCCTGTATATCTTAACATCAATTTTTTGCATTGTTTTTGTTGATTACAGTGATGGATCATAACCTATATTTTTTTTTCTTTTAGCTATGAACCAAAAACTAGAACTCTTATTTTTTACCGTTTTTAGGTAACAAACCAGGGATTTTGTTTTGTTTATTGTATCCATGGTAACTAAGGCAGCGGATACCAATCAATAAAAATGGCCGACGGTCACAAAAATATTACCTAGGTATATAAAAAGATATAGGTCAATGTAATCAGGAAAAAGAATGCACAAAATTGACGTTAAAATATACAGGGTGTTGCATTAAAAAAACACAAACTTTGGGTCAAATCTATGAAAAGGTGGTCCAAAATTTGTTTGACTACGCCACTGGATCCGACGTAAAAATACCTAAAATATGTAGTTTTCGCCTTTTTCTATCTTATATAGGTAGTAAGATATGTTAACGTCCAAAAAACTCAAATTTTTCGTTTTCACCCTGTATCTCAGAAACAAACGTAGCTAGATGGATTCTGTTAGTGGTATTCAAAGTCGCGTTTTTGTAGTCCAGATACGAAATTTAGTCGAGATCAGAATTTTTGGTAGTACACCCTTGAAAATCTTATCCAAAAACCGAAATCGTTAGTTCCGCCCTTCTATGACAACATCCTAATTTTGAAACTTTTCGGGTGCCTATCACCAAATTGCGTTTAGCCGTTTTCCAGATGAAGCGCGATTAGATATAAAGTGCACGACAAAATTTTTGAAACTCGCTCTTTGCAATCGAAGCCTACTCACTATATACCTGCTTGTAATTTACGAGCAAACTGTATGTACAACCGAGAGCCATTAAACGTGTCGAATTCGAAAAGAAATCAGTTCACTACCCTTTAAAGGAGGAAATTATGGAATGCGTCATTGTGCCATTTCCTTATTGCCATTTCTACGTTGTAGGTACTCAAAACACCTGTTACACCTACACTATTAATACCTAGCTACTTGCGTTTTATTACCGTTGACCTCTTTCGCAATGATAACAATATTAATTGGTATATACCTGTAAATCGAGAGAGACCGCTGACACAGAGAGATCCCTTGTTTGATTAACGAAACAAGGGACCGATTGTAAACGATCCCGACGGTGGAGGGAAAGGATCAAACAGACCTATCTTTTGCAAACAATCGGTAATGCACGCTACTAAGAGGTTTTTGTATAAATAAATAATATTTAGCACAAGTTTGCCATGAATATACGTGTGAATGAGGACTTTCCACTCTTCCGGTCTTTCGTTATAGACAATGCGGTTTTGTTTCGAGAGGAAGTCAAAATATAAATAGAGAGAGCAAGAAAAAAAAACAACAAAATTGTCGCTATTTTTGTTAGATGATGCGCCGTCTTTTGCCTGCCATCTTTTGTTCGCCGTGGCAACCTAGATGTTTACAATGAATTTTATTGCAAAAATAATATAATGATATATCAGGCAACTTTACGCTCTTTTCAAAAACTTCAAAATATATAGGGTGGTCCGTATGAAAAAATATAGTTTAGGGTCGTATAAGAAAAACCAAACACCCTGTATAAAAACTGTGTATCGCATAAAGTGCTCTAAGAAAGATTTTACCAAAATCAATTATATTTACTACTAAGAAAGTTAAGGAGTACTCTTAAAATAAAGGGTGTTTCCATAAGAAAGTGTGCAATTTAGACCCTCCTGTACATGAGAATGACTAAAATAAATTAATTTTTATATTTTCGGGGTGTACTGTAGATTAAGCCAGATATCTACTTGTGCTAAAATTTCTTGTAGAATTATCCTTAAGAACCCAAGATTAATTTTGAGTATTTTTTTATTAGTATCAGGAGCGCAGTATATTAACCTAAATTTCCATTCGTGACTTGCTGTCCTTTTGTAATGCATTTGTATTGCAATAAATATTATTATTATTATTACAAGATTTCGGCAAATTCCTCGCATAATGCTAAAAGTTACATTTTGAACAACTATTAGTAATAGGAGTGCAGAAATGCTTGTGGTTTATGTTTTCCGTGTACTGCGAGTTCTAGAATTAATAATTGACTTTATCAACATCTATTAGTGCAGAGTACAGGAGTGCAAAAATGCAAAAGGGTTATCATAAATTAAACAGAATATCGTATGTTCTCCTGATGCGGCAAGTTCTTGAACAATTACCGTGAGAATTTTAAAAACCTTTCCGTTAT
Organism: Photinus pyralis; assembly: GCF_008802855.1. Lineage (NCBI taxonomy): Eukaryota > Metazoa > Arthropoda > Insecta > Coleoptera > Lampyridae > Photinus > Photinus pyralis. Next base: position 1,642,285 of record NW_022170596.1, read on the forward strand.
CAAAATCACAGAAATTAAACAAAATTTTTACCCGAGATTTATGTTTTCCGGATACTGGAAGTTCCCAAAAAATTATTCGCGTAATCCTAAAGTTGACTTCGTGAACAGTTGCACATTTATAGGAGGATTTATTTTCCGATTCCCTTTATTAACAGGAATTAATATAAATATTAGTTTCAGGATTGCAGAAATGCCAGAGCGTGAATGAAATGTATGTTCTCCTGATGCTGCATTTTCTTGGAAAGTTACTGTCAAGCTGTGAAGATTGACTTTTAGTGTCAGAAGTGCAAGGAGAAGTAAATTCAGTGAAAATTCTACTCGTGAGTTGTGTTCTCCGTATACTGCAAGTTCTTGAAAAATTACTCTATGAACAACTATTGGTATCAGGAGTACAGAAATGCGAAGCGAAATATCTAATTGTGATTTATGTTTTTCTAAACTCTCAGGCTCTAAAAATTGATTTTTGAAACATACGGTATAATGGTATAAAGCGCGCAGAACTGGAAGGAGATGTAAATTTCCATTCGCGATTTATGTTCCTCGGATACTCCAGAATAGTACGCGAGCGTGAATTAAGTCTGTAATTTATGTTCCCCTGATTCAACAATGTTTTGACAAATTACTTTCAAGCTCTTGAGATTGATTTTAAAAACAGTTATTGGTCGCAGGAGAGCAGAAATGCAAGGAAGCGTATTTTAAGCTGAATTTCTGCTCGTCTACTATCAGGAGTGTAGAAATGCAAGAAGGCATAAATTAATCCAACTTGTCATTTGTTCTCCTGATGCTGTAAGTTCTGAAAAAATTACTCACATAACCCGAAACTTTATGAACAACTATTCTCCTGTTCTCTTTAAACTGCACATTCTTCAAACATTATTTCCGTGGCCCGAAAGGCAATTTTAAAAATCGAGAGCGTTAAAATACACGAAACTATAAAATGGATCAAACATTTCATTGATAGGTTTAAAAACAAGTATTAATAACAGGAGAACAAAACAGGGACAAATAAAGTCAAACCTTTAATCGTGTTTTATTTTCCCCGAAGGTATGGTATCAGGAGTGCAGAAATGCAAGATTAAGCGAAATATCTAATTGTGATTTATGTTCTTCTGAACTCTAGAAAAATTACCTACTCTCAGGCTCTAAAAATTGATTTTTGAAACATACGGTATATTGGTATCAACCGCGCAGAAATGCAAGGAGATGTAAATTTCCATTCGCGATTTATGTTCCCCTGATGCAACAATGTTTTAACAAATTACTTCCAAGCCTTGAGATTGATTTTAAAAACAGCTATTGGTCGCAGGAGAGCAGAAATGCAAGGAAGCGTATTTTATGCTGAATTTCTGCTCGTTCTACTATCAGCGAGTTGTAGAAATGCAAAGAAGGCGTAAATTAATCCAACTTGTCATTTGTGTTCTCCTGATGCCTGTAAGTTCTATAAAAAATTACTCAATAATCCCAAAGTTAAACTTTATGAAATCTCATTCTCCTTTCCCCTTAAACTGCAAAATTCTTCAAACATTGTTTCCTGACCCAAAGGCAATTTTAAAAATCGAGAGCAATGAAATTAATTTATCTCTCATTGTATTCTAATTAAAGGTCTTCAACGAAGAAGGAACCATTTTCTACCAACTATCCTCTTATCAAGTACGGCGCAGGAGGGGGGAGGGGGGAGTTTGAAAACTAGTTTTGGATCCTGATTGGTTTACTCTAATGAAAGGTCTCACCGAAAGGAATTAATTTCTACCAACCATAGCACTCCTCCTCGACCTCTTATCGTGATCGGGTATATTCCCTTATACCTCAAGAATGGATTGTCGGAAGAGGGTACTTACAAAGGGCGATTGAGACGTCTGAAAGAAATGTATCCATTGGTGATGTCAAAATAAAAGCTATTTCGGTTAAAAAAATGCGCTTTATCTGCACCAGAGTTGTGCACAAATTATACTTGTTTAATTCTAGGCATCCGATTTAGTACCCAAATTCGTCCTCGGGTCATACTTAGGGTCAAACAGTCAAAAAACGGGCATGATCGCCTTC
>NW_022170596.1:1644427-1735433 GCF_008802855.1 Photinus pyralis
TTGCACTGCGAATTTTTTTGTGTAGGACTTATGGCGAAATAATTGAAAGAATGAAGTTCGGATTGAAGTTACGTTTTATTTGGTACACATTCATTAGGTAATATCTTCCACACACAGGTTACATGCAGGTTACAAGTTTTACGTTTTTACCATTTCGAAGTTTAAGATGGACTGCCTTTAACATAATCACCTTACCTTTAGTTTGAATTAATGGAAAGTAGTTTCAATAAAGTAATTATAGTCATTTGTAAAATGGTATAGTGTGATTACATAGGACAGTCCTCTATCCTACTTTCTAGTATAATTCCAGAAAATGCTGAAAGTCTTATCTTAGCTGAAACAGGTTCGTAACAATATACATCACTAGTTATCAAGGAAATCAAATATTAAGTTAGATATCACTAGTTATCAAGGAAATCAAATATTAAGTTAGATATCAAAGCGATTAAATGTGAAGATTTCTAGGGAAATCTAGTGCATTAAAGGCACTTCCCATAGTCAACTATATGCAGGTGCGATAGGTGGATAAACCGTGTGAAGCGCGGTTTATCACACCTTCCCCCTTAAAGAAAAATTTGGTTACAATTTTACAAATTTTTAGTTGGACGCCGTCCTACTATTGCGTTTGTATTACAAGCTGCGGAATTTCTATCGCATAACTCGGGTGATGGTTCTGAGCCATGTCTACTATTTCTAATTGATACAGCATCTAATTCTCGGTCAAAGTACATATTGTGTGTCTGAGGGACGTTTGTGTTTACACGTTGTTTAAAATGTATACATAATCCTGCTCTTGAACATATACCACAACAGTTTTTTGTCTTCTTACAAATACAATAAAAAATTAACAGTAATACAATACTACCTACGATATAAGCCAATATAGAATATTTGTGTACAATAGCTTGATTATGAATATTGTTTCTTAATTTATCATTTATTTTGTCTATTTCATCTAACTTATGGCTAGCTATGTTTAAATCATCTAAATGTCTAGAAATAACCTTATAATGCTTACTTAAGTTAATTTGTGTTATATTTATCTTACTATTACTATTATCTTCACAGCAATCGAAGTCTAAATCTACATTGGGTACGTATTCTAAAAAGATTGTAGAATCCGAAAATATTGAATGAGATATTAACATTGCCGAACTAGAGTATGCCTTGCACCCTTTTCTTAAACTAATTTTACCAACTCCAAAGAGCCGTATGTCAAACGGATTTGTATTTTTACAATTTATAGTTACTGATTCCTCTTTAGGAATTACATATATCCAAGAATTTGAAAGTGTTAGTTGAGTCCAAATGCTATTTTCGAGTTCTGTAATTCTTTTATCACATGAACTAGGAACTTTACTAATACTTCTATATAATTTAATTTCACAAATTTCATGGCGGTACGCCAAATATATAGGTTGTTGTTGTTTACATAAATAGTTATATGAATGGAACTTCTTGCATTTTGTGAATTGGTTTTCTGATATAGTCAAATAATGTTGTTTATTATCACTTACAGCTAAATATTTTGAAATTGGTTGAATGAATATGTATTTATTTTCAATGACGTGAACAGGTAAAGGTGATAATTTAAAGATACTGTACTCTCTACTATCTGTTAATGGTACGTTAATAATATACACTAAATGCGGATTTTGGAAATATACATCTAATCCAATCGTATTAAGAAGTAGGTGAGCGAATTCATTTTGAAGTGGTAACGGAAATTCTAAGCCTTGAGGCAAGTTATGTGAAACCTTTTGTAATTCGGAAACTAATCTGGAAGGAGTTAGTACTGTTGGATGCAACTGACCTTTTTGTGCAACTAAAACTGCATTAATTAGGGATATGGTTTCTAGTTGATATTGATTAAACATTAAATTAAACATAGAAATATGTTCGTCTACAGCTACCTTTAAATCTAAATAATTTATTTGTGAATTTTTATCGTTTAAAGCCTTTTCAATTTTATTCATATTTTCGATTAATATTTTTTCGTTGTGATCCAAGTTTCCTAATGTCGCATTAAAATTTGAAATTGTCGATTTAATTACCACAGTTTGTTCTTTCATTAAGTTTGTTAATGACTCCTCATTTTCACTAAATTGTTTAATTTTGTCATTATAATACTCGGCATCATCATGGTCTAAATTTCCAAATAAAAATTTTACAGTTGAACCTATGAAATCAAAAATTGCTCTTTTTTTCTTGTCTTTATTTTGATGGCCTACTAATTGTTCTAAATTGTTTTTCTCCATTTTGATTTTGTTTAACGATTCTTTAGAGGCTCTCAAAAAATAGTCGCAAACTTTTAAATTATTTACATTAACTATTTTGAAATCACTATAGCTTTTGAAAGCTTGACTTTCGCAAATACTGGCTGTCTTTTCATAATATAATTCAAGTTGTGCAAACTTTTTATTATGATTACTTATGTCTAAATAGGTTATTAATACGAATTCATCGTTATAAAGCTTAACGGTTCCTATTTGTTCGTAATGAATACCAGGCGAATGGGTGTACTTGCTGATGTTGTAATCCCCTTCGGCGCCGGTTTTGGTAATCATTGCGAAGAAAACAGAAGAAAGGATTAGCATTCTGAAATAAATGCAATTAATTTAGTTGTAATAATTATGCAAAAAGATTCTATTTATTATTATTATTATTTTTATTTTTATTTTTTTTTTTATTCAATGCTACTTAATACCCTATAGAATCTAAAACTATAGTAGTGACATTAATTAAGTTAATAATCATTGCACATAAGTCAACTGAAGAGAGCTATCTACACTTCACGGGATTCATGTATCAAGTTATTCCCACAGCAATTAATATATTTTGCCTATAAATTTATTAACTCATGTAATATCCTTACTTTCACAAAACTAATCGAACTTTACCTATAACTTATTTTGCAATATTTTAGTGTAATCTAATCATAAAAATGCTTTAATCTATTATTGTGAACTCTTACTAACCTTCTACCCATTTTAATGGTACAATTTACTGGAGAATCTACCGAAATGACCTTATATGGACCTAACCACTGTGACCTTAACTTTCTGCTTCTTTCCCTTTTTATGGTTTCATTAATGATTAACACGATATCTCCGACGTGAAAACTTTGAACGTTACTTTTCCTATCGTAATATTCTTTACTTTTTGATTTTGTATCAATTAAATTTCGTCTAGCAAGTTCCCTAGTATATCGCAATGTATTTTTCAAGTCTTGCACGAAATCATCATAGGTATAGCGAAATTCTGGGGGTCCTGTTATAGAACTGGGCAATTCTGCTGGATGTCCATATACTAATTCAAAAGGGGTAAATTTTGTTGAAGTATGTACAGTTGTATTAAAAGTAAACATGGCGAATGGGATATATTCGTCCCAATCTGTTTGGTCTTCCCTAATGTAGTTTCTGAGGTATTCTATCAATGTTTTGTGGCTGCGTTCCAACGCACCATTAGATTCTGGATGAAATGCTGAACACTGAATTTTTTTAATTTTAAATAGTGTACAAACATTTTTAAACAACTCGCTAATAAAGTTTGATCCTTGGTCTGTCAACAATACTTTTGGTATTCCGTGCCTACAAATAATGTCTGTAACAAATTTACTTGCTACCGTTTTCGCTTCCTGATTAGGAATTGGTATAGCCTCGCTAAATTTAGTTAAATCATCTTGAAATGTCAACAAATACCTATTACCGTTTTGTGTTAATGGCAAAGGACCTACTATATCCATTGCACATTTTTCAAATACAGTTTTCGAAGTGTTTGTAATTTCTAATGGCATTTTTGTTTTTAAAGAACTCGTCTTATTTCTTTGACAAAGTACACATTTCTTTACATAATCCTTAATATCTGACTTCATGTGTGGCCATTTGTATTTTTTCTTTACCCTATTGTACATCCTGTTATACCCTGCATGTCCTCCTAAAATTTTATCATGATATTCTTCTAAAATTGTCCTCTTTTGTTCGTCATCGATTTCTGTTAACGTTTCCGCTTTTTTATTACAAACTAAAATATCTATACCACTACTTTTGAAAATATACCGTAACATAATTCTGACCTTTTCCCATTCTAATCTATCTAAACCGCATCCAATTCGTGGAATGGCTAATTTCCTTATATTGTCTTTTTCTAACTGCACTCTAAGATTTACAATTGTATTCCATAAGTCCTCATAAGAAGGTTTATCAAAGTAATTTAATTTCGTAATCAAGTAATAGATTTTCCTATCTCCGACATCTAGGATAGCTACTTCGTGAATTGATTTTTGTTGATTCTTTAGTTCGTCAACTTTACCAAATTTTTGCTTGAACTCTAAAGCTATTCCTTGATTCATGACAAAATCCTGCGAAACGCAGTGTGCTAAAGAATAATTATTTGCAACATTAAATAAATCGTCGTTACATTCTTGCACGTTATTGTTAATAACTAAATTGGTTTTAATAAAATCTGTAAATTTTGAATAAGTGTATTCGTCCGAGTTTAAAACAAATACTGGAATTCTACTTAAAGCATCAGCATTAGTATTAACCCTTCCTGCCTTGTAAATAATCTCATAATCATACTCTGCTAGTTTCAACTTCCAACGCATTAGTCTAGATCCTGGATCTTTGACACTAAACAACCACGTCAAGGGTCGATGATCTGTAACTATTTTGAATTTAGTTCCATAAACGTAAGGTCTAAATTGTTTTACAGCATGTACTATCCCTAATAATTCTTTTTCGGTAACTGAGTAATTTAATTCTGCTTGATTTAATGTTCTAGAAGTGTATGCGATTGGTAAATCCTTTCCAATATCTCCTTGGGATAATATACCACCTATTGCAAACTGACTGGCATCTGTAGTTATGATGAATGGTTTTGAATAATCTGGGTATTGGAGTATCGGAGCGCTAATTAATTTGGTTTTTAATTGATCAAACGAATGTTGGCACAAGTCGGTCCAAACAAACTTTGTGTCCTTCTTTAACAAATTAGTCAATGGTTTGGCAATTTTCGAATAATCTTTAATAAATCTACGATAATAGCCTGTTAATCCTAGAAATGCCTTAATATCTTTTGATATCTTTGGTACGGGATACGTCTTTACCGCTTCTATTTTCTTTTCATCCGGTTTTAACCCTTCACTCGTAATAGTATGACCTAAATAATTAACCTCTTTATGCAAAAATTCACACTTATTGGGCTCTAATTTTAAATCGTACTTGCGTAATCTATCGAAAATTTCTACTAACTTTTCTCCGTGCTGTTTTAAATCATGGGAGTAAATTACAATATCATCTAAATACACAAAACACTTAATTCCCTGTAATCCACTAAGTACAGTATTCATTAACCTTTGGAAACTAGACGGAGCGCCCTTTAAACCGAAAGGCATTCTAGTAAAATGGAAATGGCCAAAAGGTGTTGAAAATGCTGTTTTTTCCTGATCTTCCCTATCTAAGGCTAACTGATGAAACCCACTTTTCATGTCTAAAGTACTAAAGTATTTTGAATTGCCTAATTGATCTAGGATTTCGGTAATATTTGGTAAAGGGAATGCGTCGCCTATTGTTACATCATTTAGTTTTCTAAAATCAACAACCACGCGATACTTAACCTTGCCGCTCGCGTCCATTTTCTTTGGTACGACTAATAGCGGGGAGTTGTAAGGACTCGTGCTAGGTACAATTATACCGTCCTTCAACATCTCTTCGGTTTGTTTACCAATTTCTTCCTTTTGCGTTTGAGGTATCCTATAAGGTTTAGCATAAATTGGACCTACATTTGGCAAAGTAGGAATTTTGTGGGTGGTAATATTTGTAGCAGTTAATTTATCACCTTCTAAAAAGAAAACATCACTATACGTCTTACAAATTTCTAGCAATAAATCCTTCTCTTCTACATTTAGGTGCTGAGTACGTAACGAATCTAATAAGGTTTCAATTCTATTTCCTTGTACTTCGCCCTTTATACTATTTACTTGTACGAACTCTAAATCTTCTAGCTCTATTATTGGAGGTTTTATGTACTGATCCTGCTCTGAAATATTTATTATGCTAACCACACACGAATTGTTTATTGCCTGAGTTAAACAGTTTCCTAAATATATTTCTTCACTAACTTGTTTACCGTTACAAACACCCATTCCATCTGATATTGTCCGAACTCTAGTAATAGTTTCACTTCTTGCAGGAATCAAGATTTCATCCAAATTTATTAATCTATACCTTTTATCTCCAAATTCCAAAACATTGTTCCTGTAATCTAAATTTGCTTGTAGTGCGTGTAAAAAGCTATTTCCTAAAATTCCGTCTCCTTCTACGAAAAAATCATCACTAACTATATGAAATGGAACAACAATTTCTCTGTCGGATAAACAAAATTTTTCATCGACAACTCCTAAGGTTCTGATAGTGGTTTCATTTGTGATACCCTTTATTTCAACAGACCGATTTTTATCAATTACTATATCTTCTCGTACTGCCCTACATTTAACTAAAGTAATATCTGCTCCCGAATCTATCATTAATCGATTAACCCTCTTCTTACAAAAATTTAAGGGAATGTCTACATATTTTAATTTACATCTAGCTAAGTTAATCTCGACCTTGTTCTGAAATTCCTTTAATTCGATTGTTTGTATATTTTCTGTCCGTTTATCACGATACCTGTTGTAATTATGAACTCCACTGCCTACGTTAGTAACCTTGCGCTTTCCAAAATTGCGATTGAGGTCTTTCCTAAAACTCACTTCTCCAACTGACCTCTCGTTGAAGAGTTTTTTTCGTTTCCCGAGTTCCTGTTTATCGAATGAGGATTATCATTTTGTGTTGCTTTTAACCTTTCATTAAATATTCTTTTCCTACAGTCTGCAATTCTGTGATTTGGTTTTTTACAATAAAAACATATGGGCTGGCTTTGCATTGAAAACACTTGAGGTTTTTTCACACTAACAAAATTTTGAACACGTGAATCGTTCGTTTTAACACTATTGTTTTTATAAAAACAATTTGAAGCTGAATGACCTGATTTCTTACAAACAAAACAATTCCCTTGAACTGTACGTTGATTTGAATTTACCTTATAACCAAAATAATTTTGTGAATCGCGATTACTCAAAAGTTCTCTTTCTTCAATTCTAGCTAATTCAACAGCTGATTCTAAAGTTTTGGGGTCCCTACTTTTTACGTGCATTTTCAAAGGTTCTTGCAATCCTGTGACAAACACATTTAAGGCTTGTAATCTCAATAATTCACTGATAGTTACCGCTTCCTCTTGGGTTTTATTTACCGTCGCCACGTCTAACAAATTGCTTAAACATTTTTCAATTTTGTTTGAATATGTATCTAAATTTTCACCTTTTGACTGTTTAGTTGAATTTAACTCTAACTGCCAATGCGAAAGAGTTCTCTTTTCGGCAAAAAGTTCTTCTAAATGTTCCTTAAAAAAATCCCAATTTTGAAAATTTCTGTATTTTATAAAATTCCTAGCTTTACCTGAGACTTTTGTTTTAATAATTTGAAATAGCATATGGGAATCGACTTGCCTAACTGAGTTTAAAATAATCTCACAATTATCTATCCATTCCGTAACACTTTCTTTGCTGTCCCCACTAAAATTTGTTAATAACTTTACTGCTGCATCTAAACTTAAAAACTGATCCCTACCTGCTGCATTTACACTACTTGAACCTTCTGCTAAATTTAAGTTGGAAACATCACTTACATTATTGTCAGGCATTTTTGTACTTTATTGCTGGCTGTTCTACGGATTACGAAATTTGTTAAACTATACTGATTCGTGTCGAAATACTGCTTAAATGAAATTATTAACGTTCAAACAGCGAGCTACTAAGTAGGTAATAATTAAGTTACAAAATGTTCGTATAAATTTCTGACTTACTTTTAATCTGATGAAAATGTGTAAAATCCAAAGAATAGCGAATAGCACAATGCACCCGAAACTGTAGAAACTTATTTCACTAACAAACACTTTAACGCTGACACTGCCTCTTCTTGGGAATTTTGGGTTTTGGTAATTCGGGTCTGGATTCTTCTAGTTTTCGGTAACGACGGGCCCTTGTCTGAAAAACTCGAATAATCCTGGATTCAAATCACCGCAAATACCGTTTCTTGCTCAGCTATTCCAAACATAGGATTTCCTATTTACCCGGAACGCCAAGTTTGACTGGATTTTCACCAATCTATACCGCTGCCACCAAATTTTGTTGTGCAACCCCACTGAGTTGCACTGCGAATTTTTTGTGTAGGACTTATGGCGAGATAATTGAAAGAATGAAGTTCGGATTGAAGTTACGTTTTATTTGGTACACATTCATTAGGTAATATCCTTCACACACAGGTTACATGCAGGTTACAAGTTTTACGTTTTTACCATTTCGAAGTTTAAGATGGACTGCTTTAACATAATCACGTTACCTTTAGTTTGAATTAATGGAAAGTAGTTTCAGTAAAATAATTATAGTCATTTGTAAAATGGTATAGTGTGATTAGATAGGACAGTCCTCTATCCTACTTTCTAGTATAATTCCAGAAAATGCTGAAAGTCTTATCTTAGCTGAAACAGCTTCGTAACAATATACATCACTAGTTATCAATGAAATCAAATATTAAGTTAGATATCAAAGCGATTAAATGTGAAGATTTCTAGGGAAATCTAGGGCATTAAAGGCACTTCCCATAGTCAACTATATGCAGGTGCGATAGGTGGATAAACCGTGTGAAGCGCGGTTTATCACATAGGTTTCCCTATCCCATGCACCGAAAACTGTTGTTTTTTATTCTAATTAAATACGAATTGTGGTTAGTTACGCGTACAAAAACAAACCGCGACTTCTGCCAGGATTTAAATCCATATCCTTCACTTTTTTCTATTATAATTATTATTCGATCGACAAAGGCGATAATTTTAATTGGGTGGAAAGTGGGAAAAATTCGTGCGGCGACCGCAAAGGGAACTAAAAAAAAGCCACCCCCGACACGGATTTGTCAACACCTTATAATATAAACCTGTCTCGATCCTCATCTTTCAATTAATATACGCGCACCATCTACTTAAAACTAAGAGGCTTTAGAACAAAAAGCGAGGGGAAAAACGATTTGAAATGTAAGCGGAGAAAAAATATGATTTAGACGTATATATAAATAAGATAAGTCGCCTTTCGAGATAAGAATTATTTAATATTTATCGGTTTATAGATAAGGGCTATAGCCCTGCGACAAAAGGAGAGAGGGATGTTAAAAAGTTTACTAATTGGGTGCTGAACTCAAAATAGCCTTTTCTATATAAAAAAGGATCGACTCGTGTGATGCTAAAACAATTTAATGGTCCGTCGTAAACGCGATGATAATAAAATTGTAACAAGTTTATTTAGGATTACGTCTTTCAATATTTGTTAATCTTTTAGTTTGGTGCCATTTTAATTATAGGGCAAATAATCAACAATCCCTTCCGTGTTTTGTTTTCGATGTCGCATTTCCTTTAACCTGACCTACCTTTTTTTTTTAGAAAATCGAGGATTAGTATCGGGTTTGGTCTCAATTTCAATATTTGCTTGACCATAAAAAACGCCACAAGTGGAGATTAGGTAAAGGTACCTGATGGGGGAATCGCGGTTTTTGTTTTTGTAGGGAATAAGGGGTCAATTCAAAGCCTGATGTTGACTATAGACATCAAAAGGAAAAAAAACCAACCGGAAATAATGTACCATTTCAATTAAGAACCTTTGAATTCTTGAAGGGTCAGAAAATGAATCAAAAATAATTCTTCATGTTTAATTAAACTTAAAAAGGGCTTTAAAAGGTTTGTCGTTTCAAATTAGACACTAAAAGATGAATTTTTGCACTTAAACTTCGAAAGTTGAATCTTTACTTGACATACCTAACAAAATTGGGAAATTGTCAATAATTCCACAGTTCTATATATACAGGGTGTCTTAAATTGAGTAAGATAACATGCCTATCTTTGTTACTCTTACAAATTCGGTTAAATTGGCAAAGCATTCAGATGCGATATTTTAAAAAAAATAAATCGTTTTGTAGATAATTAAAAAAAAGTGAAAATTTAGTATCACTGGTTTTGCAATTTTTTTCTCTGTCAAGTGACGTAAAAATCCAATATGGCGTCCATTTAAAATAAGGAAGTTGATGTCAATATCTCGAAAACCGCCATTAAAAAAATGTTTTTTCTACGTTCATTGAATTTATCCCATCCAATCTTGCAGCTTTTATTTAAAACTTTTTTCGATACCTCTCTTTGTTACTAAAATATTTAAACTTTTTAAAAATGTCGATTTTCACTTGTTTCTAATTATCTACGAAACGAATTATTTTTTTTTAAATATCGCATCGAACAACTTTGCCAATTTATCCGAATCTATAAGTATAACAAAAGAGCCATGTTATCCTACTCAATTTAAAACACCCAGTATACGGATTTTAGTAAAAGTTCTATTAACAGAAACTCACGCGGATCAAATTGTGCCTTATTAAAAAAAAAACTCATTTTTGATAGTAAAAAACTATAAGATTTCCAAAAAATTCCTGATGCAATACTAATTATACTACCTTAGAAAACCCCCTAAAAATTATGATTGCGGCATATGACCAGTTTTAATCTAATGTCACGTCCAAAAGTCTGGTCACGTTTTATTTGCCTAAAAGTAATAGCGCATTTTTCATTTTAATAATAATAATAAATTATATTTTCATGTTTTTGCACAGTGGCGCTTAATTTCGTCATTATTTTCTAATTAAATAGCATATGTACCGGGTGACCCAATAACACTGCTCCTCGGCCATATCTCGGAAACTGTTCGTCGTATGACTTAGGGGGAAAAAAATTATTGGGTAAATCGTCATCGGAGAATCGCTGGAAAATATTTTCAAATTCTAAAAATGACCACCAGAGGGGGGGGGGGTCTTAAATTTTAAAATTGCATGCTCTTTAAATTTCGCATAATAAACTAAAAAAAATCAATTATTTCAAAAAACAAAGATGGTGGTTCAATTGTTTTTGCAATAACCTGCTTTAATTTCTTAACGGTTTGACCGATTTTAACAAATTTGGTATCGTTGAAAAGAGCATTCCTTATGCAATAAGAATCAACCATATTTTCTTATAGAATGGGGCGGGCCTGTAGATTCCATAATTTCAAACAGTTCCAAGATCGGACTACTAGATCAAAAGTTACAGCCCTTTCAATTTTTTGTCGAAATTGGCCCATAACTTTTGATTGAGACGTCTAATCGAAAAAGTACGAATCGTTTTGGATTCTACGCACCAAAATTAATAAGAGAAAGTGTTTTCCCGAGAAATTTGGGTGTAGTCGATTTTTGGAAAAAAAGGAAGGTTAAACACTGCCTTTTTTTGAGCCCCGAAAAAAAAATTGTCTCAGATCGACCAGGAAAAAATATTTTCTTATAGAATGGGGCGGGCCTGTAGATTCCATAGATTCAAACAGTTCCAAGATCGGATTACTAGATCAAAAGTTACAGCCCTTTGAATTTTTTTTGTCGAAATTGGCCTTTAACTTTTGATTGAGACGTCTAATCGAAAAAGTACGAATCGTTTTGGATTCTCCGCACCCAAATTAATAAGAAAAAGTATTTTCCCGAGAAATTTTGGTGTAGTCGATTTTTGAAAAAAAGGAAGGTTAAATAAACACTGCCTTTTTTTGAGGCCCCAAAAAAAATTGTGTCAGATCGACCGGAAAAAAACATTTTCTTATAGAATAAGGCCTGTAGATTCCATAATTTCAAACAGTTCCAAGATTGGGCTACTAGATCAAAAGTTACAGCCCTTTTTTTTGAATTTTCTTTCGAAATTGGTTTTTAGTGCATAACTTTTGATTGAGAAGTCTAATCGAAAAAGTACGAATCGTTTTGGATTCTACGCACCAAAATTAATAAGAAAAGGTGTTATCCCGAGAAGTTTGGGTGTAGTCGATTTTTGAAAAAAAAAGGAAGGTTAAACACTGCCTTTTTTTGAGGCTCCAAGAAAAAATTGTCTCAGATCGACCGGAAAAAAACATTTTCTTATAGAATGTGGCCTGTAGAATCCATAATTTCAAACAGTTCCAAGATTGGGCTACTAGTTCAAAAGTTACAGCCCTTTGAATTTTCTTTCGAAATTGGTTTTTAGTCCATAACTTTTGATTGAGAAGTCTAATCGAAAAAGTACGAATCGTTTTGGATTCTACGCACCCAAATTAATAAGAAAAAGTTTTTTCCCGAGAGATTTTGGTGCAGTCGATTTTTGGTAAAAAAGGAAGGTTATACACTGCCTTTTTTTTGCCCCGAAAAAAAATTGTCTCAGATCGACCGGGAAAAAATATTTTCCCAAGATATGGTCGAGGAACAGTCTTATTGGGTCACCCGGTACATATGCTATTTAATTAGAAAATGATGAAATTAAGCGCCACTGTGCAAAAACATGAAAATTATATTATTATTATTATCAAAATGAAAGATGCGCTATTACTTTTAGGCAAATAAAACGTGACCAGACTTTTGGACGTGACAGATTAAAAATGGCAAACAATTTTTAATTTTTTTGGGAAGAGTGATTTGGAAAAACACAACGTGCTTTTGTTGCGAACACAAGTTTGACAGTTTGATCCATCTGGCTGGTTGCAGCGGAACTATTGTTAACAAAATTCGATTTTCATCTGAACAGAATTGAACCTTCGCTTTGCAAGAAAATTATAATTCAAATTAGAACAAAATACATAAGAATAAATAATATTTTTGGAGTAAAACTAGCACAAACGTAAATGACATTACTCGAGATAAGTCAACCTACGTTTTGTTTTTCCAAAGCACTCTTCCCAAAAAATCAAAAATTGTATTTTTAGAAAAAATGTGATACTGAACCACCATGTGTGATATACGTGTTTTTCCGTCATCTTAAAAGGTATTAAAAACGGGATGCCATATTCGAAATTCGGTAACATTTAAAATCTGTGGAGGGGCAACCCATAAATGACGTAACGCAATTATTTCGAAATTTTTATCCCCCTTCCCCTCTGTGTAACACTTTTGCGAACATCCTCCTAAAATTGCATTAACACTATAATAACCAACCCTCTTTTTTTATGTGCAAAAATTAGTGCACAATTTTTTTATTTTGATTTCATTTAAAAATTGTTTCTGCGACTATTCTTTATATCTATTAACCTATGGTCAGCCAGTGGCGTAACCACAATGGGGCCCCGGCAAAAATTTAAGTCATTTATAAAAAATATGAAAAAAATTGAAAATGTTCAATGTTATGCTTTTGTTAATTATGTAGGTCGCGCACACAAAAACAAGAGAAAGTTTATTGAATAATTAATCAAAAATGTAAAATAAATCAAAAAGGCTGAAGAGTTCCTACAAATTTATACAGAATGGATTTAAATCCGTGTTCCCTTAAAGCTCGCCTGACAAAAGAACCGAGTCGAAGAAAATTCCGAATCATTGTTCACAGAGGGTAAAAAATCTGGAGCAATATCCACAATATACAAACATTAACAATCCGAGGAAGTAAATCTGACCTTAATGCTCAAAAGTAGCCCCATTTCCCATTGGTGAGAAATAACATTCCGAAGTCTCTTACATAAAGTGCATGGGGTACTTTGTAATTAGCGGGACCTTTTGCAGTCCAGAAGGTATCTGAAGGTCCTGGATACGGGAACCTTGTGCTTCGAGATGAATGTCGCTAAGTAATTTTAACACTCCAGGATTTACCTCGGCCACGGACGAAACAGTTGGCGAAATTCAAAAAAGTTAGTGGAGTGGAATAGTAGCGAAAAGAACGGAAGAGATTTGGAAAAGTCGCGAAGAAAGCAGACGTCAACGAAAAAATGGAAGACGCGTCAATAAAGGAAGAGAAAGCACGAAGCTGTAATTAAAGAGGTATGAAGTAGAAGCGAATGAAGTGTGAAAGAAGATGTCGAAGAGGCAAAAAGAAAGAGATCTGAGAAAGACAAAAAGAAAAAAATTGACACTCACAAAGTGACAGTTCTTCAAAAACATCTATTACGTGGTTGTGTAACGAAACGGTGAAAAAATGTGCAAAATCGTCCAGCCTTTTCGGAAGTGCGAGCTTTGATTCAGTCCTGACATCGTCCATTCGTCTAAAATACAATGTATATGCTCACGATATTATTATATTTATTTGTATGGAAAAACCACGAAAACCAATATTGTTTGTATATGTACAATTGAAGCTTCCGCGAATATTTCATTGCAGATTACATTGTATAAGTCAATGAAAGGACCCGATCATGGCTGTCAATTACCGAGACGTTTTAAGAACTCGCCCTATATAGATAGGTAATTTATGTAAGCAAACCTTTGACATTTAATTACAGTTTTCAGTTATATCAGAGTTTAAATATTGACAGAAGTAAGCGTTTTCATTTACTGGGAGGTCTTCCTTACCCCCCTCGAATTTATTACGAACATAAATATGTACGGCACACAATAAAACAGGAAAGTGGGAAACTGTTGGTTTCAACAGGATGGTGTACCCACGCACAACGCCCTAATCGTGCGAGAATAGGTACTTGTGGGACAAATTTTCCATTGTCCGATAGGGGAAACGAAAAGTTCGACTTTTTGGGATGTTATATCTTATTACCCCTGCAAGATAGAAAAAGATAGCTCGTAGCTAGATTTCTTTTCGCCATTTTGTTCCAATATGGCGGAATTGACGGATTTACGAACTTGACCGAAACCGAGTTACATCAACTCTTTTTATTTGTTGAAATCGGGTAATAATTACGAAAGTTAGAGAGTTTCCTGGAAGTGATTTATATATAAACATATAAATATAGATACTGGTACCATTACAATAGGTAGATAGATAGAAATCTACTTACAAATATAAAAACTGCCTATATAGATACAAGCTGTCACGGAAAAAGAACGTTTGACAGTCGAATACAACACTCGTCCTTTTTCAAATTCGGAAATTCCAGTGGCGTACTAGGTACAGCTCAGACAAGGAATTTAGTGATTAATTAATCTTACTTACATAGTAAATCTTAGAAATTTAAAATGTGTACTATAACTTTAAAAAATAACATAAGTACAAATACCTTCGTTTTTTCTGTAATTTACGCCGCCACTGGTATGTGACATCACGTGGGCAACCCGAAACGTTCTTTCCCCGTGGTGGCTATATTTTTACGTAGAATCCAGTGGCGTAGTTCGACTACTTTCTCTGAGATTTGACCCAAAGGTGGTATTTTTTAAACGAAACACCCTGTATATCTTAACGTCAATTTCATCATAACCTATATTTTTTTAACTTTTAGCTATGAACCAAAAACTAGAACTCTTATTTTTTACCGTTTTTAGGTAACAAACCAGGGATTTTGTTTTGTTTATTGTATCCATGGTAACTAAGGCAGCGGATACCAATCAATAAAAATGGCCGACGGTCACAAAAATATTACCTAGGTATATAAAAAGATATAGGTCAATGTAATCAGGAAAAAGAATGCACAAAATTGACGTTAAAATATACAGGGTGTTGCATTAAAAAAACACAAACTTTGGGTCAAATCTATGAAAAGGTGGTCCAAAATTTGTTTGACTACGCCACTGGATCCGACGTAAAAATACCTAAAATATGTAGTTTTCGCCTTTTTCTATCTTATATAGGTAGTAAGATATGTTAACGTCCAAAAAACTCAAATTTTTCGTTTTCACCCTGTATCTCAGAAACAAACGTAGCTAGATGGATTCTGTTAGTGGTATTCAAAGTCGCGTTTTTGTAGTCCAGATACGAAATTTAGTCGAGATCAGAATTTTTGGTAGTACACCCTTGAAAATCTTATCCAAAAACCGAAATCGTTAGTTCCGCCCTTCTATGACAACATCCTAATTTTGAAACTTTTCGGGTGCCTATCACCAAATTGCGTTTAGCCGTTTTCCAGATGAAGCGCGATTAGATATAAAGTGCACGACAAAATTTTTGAAACTCGCTCTTTGCAATCGAAGCCTACTCACTATATACCTGCTTGTAATTTACGAGCAAACTGTATGTACAACCGAGAGCCATTAAACGTGTCGAATTCGAAAAGAAATCAGTTCACTACCCTTTAAAGGAGGAAATTATGGAATGCGTCATTGTGCCATTTCCTTATTGCCATTTCTACGTTGTAGGTACTCAAAACACCTGTTACACCTACACTATTAATACCTAGCTACTTGCGTTTTATTACCGTTGACCTCTTTCGCAATGATAACAATATTAATTGGTATATACCTGTAAATCGAGAGAGACCGCTGACACAGAGAGATCCCTTGTTTGATTAACGAAACAAGGGACCGATTGTAAACGATCCCGGCGGTGGAGGGAAAGGATCAAACAGACCTATCTTTTGCAAACAATCGGTAATGCACGCTACTAAGAGGTTTTTGTATAAATAAATAATATTTAGCACAAGTTTGCCATGAATATACGTGTGAATGAGGACTTTCCACTCTTCCGGTCTTTCGTTATAGACAATGCGGTTTTGTTTCGAGAGGAAGTCAAAATATAAATAGAGAGAGTACGAAAAAAAAAACAACAAAATTGTCGCTATTTTTGTTAGATGATGCCCCGTCTTTTGCCTGCCATCTTTTGTTCGCCATGGCAACCTAGATGCTTACAATGAATTTTAATGTATAAAATGCAATATTGCAAAAATAATATAATGATATATCAAGCAATTTTACGCTCTTTTCAAAAACTTCAAAATATATAGGGTGGTCCGTATGAAAAAATATAGTTTAGGGTCGTATAAGAAAAACCAAACACCCTGTATAAAAACTGTGTATCACATAAAGTGCTCTAAGAAAGATTTTACCAAAATCAATTATATTTACTACTAAGAAAGTTAAGGAGTACTCTTAAAATAAAGGGTGTTTCCATAAGAAAGTGTGCAATTTAGACCCTCCTGTACATGAGAATGACTAAAATAAATTAATTTTTATATTTTCGGGGTGTACTGTAGATTAAGCCAGATATCTACTTGTGCTAAAATTTCTTGTAGAATTATCCTTAAGAACCCAAGATTAATTTTGAGTATTTTTTTATTAGTATCAGGAGCGCAGTATATTAACCTAAATTTCCATTCGTGACTTGCTGTCCTTTTGTAATGCATTTGTATTGCAATAAATATTATTATTATTATTACAAGATTTCGGCAAATTCCTCGCATAATGCTAAAAGTTACATTTTGAACAACTATTAGTAATAGGAGTGCAGAAATGCTTGTGGTTTATGTTTTCCGTGTACTGCGAGTTCTAGAATTAATAATTGACTTTATCAACATCTATTAGTGCAGAGTACAGGAGTGCAAAAATGCAAAAGGGTTATCATAAATTAAACAGAATATCGTATGTTCTCCTGATGCGGCAAGTTCTTGAACAATTACCGTGAGAATTTTAAAAACCTTTCCGTTATCAAAATCACAGAAATTAAACAAAATTTTTACCCGAGATTTATGTTTTCCGGATACTGGAAGTTCCCAAAAAATTATTCGCGTAATCCTAAAGTTGACTTCGTGAACAGTTGCACATTTATAGGAGGATTTATTTTCCGATTCCCTTTATTAACAGGAATTAATATAAATATTAGTTTCAGGATTGCAGAAATGCCAGAGCGTGAATGAAATGTATGTTCTCCTGATGCTGCATTTTCTTGGAAAGTTACTGTCAAGCTGTGAAGATTGACTTTTAGTGTCAGAAGTGCAAGGAGAAGTAAATTCAGTGAAAATTCTACTCGTGAGTTGTGTTCTCCGTATACTGCAAGTTCTTGAAAAATTACTCTATGAACAACTATTGGTATCAGGAGTACAGAAATGCGAAGCGAAATATCTAATTGTGATTTATGTTTTTCTAAACTCTCAGGCTCTAAAAATTGATTTTTGAAACATACGGTATAATGGTATAAAGCGCGCAGAACTGGAAGGAGATGTAAATTTCCATTCGCGATTTATGTTCCTCGGATACTCCAGAATAGTACGCGAGCGTGAATTAAGTCTGTAATTTATGTTCCCCTGATTCAACAATGTTTTGACAAATTACTTTCAAGCTCTTGAGATTGATTTTAAAAACAGTTATTGGTCGCAGGAGAGCAGAAATGCAAGGAAGCGTATTTTAAGCTGAATTTCTGCTCGTCTACTATCAGGAGTGTAGAAATGCAAGAAGGCATAAATTAATCCAACTTGTCATTTGTTCTCCTGATGCTGTAAGTTCTGAAAAAATTACTCACATAACCCGAAACTTTATGAACAACTATTCTCCTGTTCTCTTTAAACTGCACATTCTTCAAACATTATTTCCGTGGCCCGAAAGGCAATTTTAAAAATCGAGAGCGTTAAAATACACGAAACTATAAAATGGATCAAACATTTCATTGATAGGTTTAAAAACAAGTATTAATAACAGGAGAACAAAACAGGGACAAATAAAGTCAAACCTTTAATCGTGTTTTATTTTCCCCGAAGGTATGGTATCAGGAGTGCAGAAATGCAAGATTAAGCGAAATATCTAATTGTGATTTATGTTCTTCTGAACTCTAGAAAAATTACCTACTCTCAGGCTCTAAAAATTGATTTTTGAAACATACGGTATATTGGTATCAACCGCGCAGAAATGCAAGGAGATGTAAATTTCCATTCGCGATTTATGTTCCCCTGATGCAACAATGTTTTAACAAATTACTTCCAAGCCTTGAGATTGATTTTAAAAACAGCTATTGGTCGCAGGAGAGCAGAAATGCAAGGAAGCGTATTTTATGCTGAATTTCTGCTCGTCTACTATCAGGAGTGTAGAAATGCAAGAAGGCGTAAATTAATCCACTTGTCATTTTGTGTTCTCCTGATGCTGTAAGTTCTTAAAAAATTACTCACATAATCCCAAAGTTAACTTTATGAATCTCTATTCTCCTGTTCCCCTTAAACTGCAAATTCTTCAAACATTGTTTTCCGTGACCCGAAAGGCAATTTTAAAAATCGAGAGCGAATTAAATTAATTTATCTCTCATTGTATTCTAATTAAAAGTCTCAACGAAAGGAACCATTTTCTACCAACTATCCTCTTAATCAAAGTACGGGGAGGAGGGGGAGGGGGAGTGAAACTAGTTTTATCTTGATGGTACTCTAATGAAAGGTCTCACCGAAAGGAATTAATTTCTACCAACCATAGCACTCCTCCTCGACCTCTTATCGTGATCGGGTATATTCCCTTATACCTCAAGAATGGATTGTCGGAAGAGGGTACTTACAAAGGGCGATTGAGACGTCTGAAAGAAATGTATCCATTGGTGATGTCAAAATAAAAGCTATTTCGGTTAAAAAAATGCGCTTTATCTGCACCAGAGTTGTGCACAAATTATACTTGTTTAATTCTAGGCATCCGATTTAGTACCCAAATTCGTCCTCGGGTCATACTTAGGGTCAAACAGTCAAAAAACGGGCATGATCGCCTTCCGAACTTCCCCATCTTTTATGATATGCTGCGTTTGACAGAGGAGACACGAGAACGTGTTGTAAAAAAATATCAGCGACCTGCAACTTACTGTTCCTGGGGTAGGGATGCTCCAAAATCGGAAGGCCATACGCTCTTATACTTCCTCTGTCCAACAAGTGAAATCGCATTTCGATATCTCAACAAAGAAACAGTAAACGAGTTGTTCCTTCCTTGAGTGATGATAAACATAATACTGAAAACAAAATTGGAAAATTTGAAACCGTTCTCGAGTTATCGTATACATAGGCGGACGGACCGACGGACAGAAAATCCAAAATTATAAACTTGCTTAGAAGCTCGGTGATAAGGGAGCACCGGCTGGGTAGTCATATTGAGTTTTTAGCAATTTTTTGGCCCTTAATGGCACCGCAGCCCAAAACCGACTTCAATTTTGGATTTTACGTACCCGAAAAAAACAATAAAAAAATCCGAAGAAGTCAAAGAAGGCCCAGAAAATCCATTCAGTGTGTCAAGGGACTATACAGGGTGTAACAACATAATATGTCAAATGAAGTGATAGAGAGGACAAAAAAACTTTAATTAAACTCGAAAGTTGAGAAATTTGTGTTTTTTCTCAGTAACCTTAACACATTAGCAAGATGAAATTAACGGATTTGCCTAGGTTTTTAGAGCTACCCAACTTGATTTTGGAAAAAATCTCAAAAATCCTACACTTAGATGGAGCACTTCTGAACTGTAAAAATTAAAATTAGAGAAAAAACGCAAATTTTGGGGTTGGTGTCCTAGGTTCCAAATGATGCACTTGGAATCTTCGTGTACATTAGATAAAAATCTTCGGCCTCGGCAAAAGATGTCAAAGAAACCATGAAGATCTGGGACTATTCAGAAGTTTAAAATAGACGCCCTAGACCTACATTGCGGGTGCAATGACACCTTTCTTCAACATATGGGCCAAAAATCTGCCACTGTCACAATTTTTTCCTCACTTTCTTCTCTTTCCAAGCCCAAATCTTGGAGAAGTTACGCAGTGAACGTCTCCCACCCCCAGAACCGAACTCCCGTTACACGTAACGTAAACAAATGTGTAAAAAAGCACGTGTTTCGAAGGCGTAGATAACGCACACCCTCGCATTAATAACAAAAAACATCATCATCTTATGAATGGCGTTATCAGGTAATTTTAACCACAATATAACTTCTTGATAGTGATAACTTCATACACAAACTGCACCAAAATAGCTAAAAGGTGATAAGGTATCACCGCTATTATCGCCACCGCTATAATACTAACTATAGTAGAGTAGATATTAGATTATGACGCGAAGTGTATACAACTTTATCACACAATTTGTCTGATAATCGCGTTATACGAATTTTGCTATCGGACTTCCAGGGGGGGCGTAAGGCACTATAGTAGGCTAACATTCCCCAGTTGGCGCAACCCCTCGGGACGGTGATGAGTGCTGCGGCGAGCACGTAATCGAGAACAAAGATCTCGAATAACGTAGCAATCAAACGGTGAAATGACCCATTGTTTCGTTTTATTACGAGCGTGGAACGAACTTATTTAAAAATCGTCTCGCCAGTTACATTCTTCAAATGCGGCCCGAGGCAAATTGCTAGCGGGGGTGGTGCTGTGGATAATTCGAAAACGTTCCAAACGCAAGGCTATTCTTAGCACAGTGTCGTGATTCAAATAAGTGCAAATGTCGAAAATAAGAATATACTGGGTGATTCTCTATAAGTAAGGCATTTGTCTGCTTTTGTCTCGTCCAGATTTTCGGGAAATTACCATAATTTTCGATTTTTAAATGAGACACCCTGTATATTTTTTTGTTTAGTTGGACACAAAATGACATTTCGGGTACAATGTCACCCCACTTGTCACTCCTTGTCAGATTCAAAGTTTAAAAAATCATATTTTTTACTTTTAATCCATTTTTTGATATGGAAACATTATGGCTCATTTGTTTCTTAAAAAAGAGGAGTTTCCTACAAATATTTTAATACTATCCATTTGAAGTGCTTAAAAAATAAAAAATTGACCATCTAACAAAAAGTGGCAAGTGGTGTACTCAGAATGTCATTTTGTATCAAAATAAACAAAAAAAATACAGGGTGTCCTATTTAAATTTCGAAAATTAATCCCATTTTCGACTAAACCGGAAGTGACACATACCAAGACGCGATATTGTATTCGTAATCAGCGCTCCTCTGACTTTTCAAGAACTTCGAGTATCAGGAGAGTGTTATTTACGAGGAGATATTTTACTGCTACTTATATTTTACTGCTCCTCATAGAAATAGTAGGGGTTTCGAGAAGAATTGAACAAGAAGTAGTATCAGTATTAGAAAAACATAAATCTTGATTTTCGCTCGTTTTGAATTTCTGCTCTACCCAATATTATTCTTTAAATCGTTTTCAAGGGCTTATCGTATCAGGAGAACCGAGAAAGTAAGTTACTGCAAGATATTTGACTCAATTCAAGGATTCTTGCGTTTCACCAATACCAATAAAAGTTTTTAAAATTAATCTTGGGAGCTTGAGAGTCGGTGTTCAAGACGTTACGCCCTCTTGCATTTCTGAAATCCGTATACTAATAGTTGGCCATAAAGTTTGGGATTATTGGAGTAGTTTTTCGAGAACTTGCCGTATCTGAAGAACAGAAATCGTGAATCTCTTTGTTTTTCTGTGCTCCTGATACCAACAAACTGTTTCAAAAGTAATCTTGGGAGTAATTTCTCAAGAACTGGCAGTGTCAGGAGCTTAACTTCTTCTTTGCCTTTCTGCGCTCCTCATCGATGGTTTGACATCATTCTTTGGAGATTCAGAGTAATTGCTCAAAGAAGAACATGAGTCACGAGTAGATAGGTTAAATTCTCTGAATGTCTGCCCTCCTGACACCAATAAACATTTTTAAATGAATCTTGACAGCTTAGTGTCCGGAGAACATAAATCACAAGGCTTAACGCTCGTGTATTTCTGGACTCCTAATACTAATAGCTGTTTACAATGTAAATTTTGGGAATATTTCGAGAACTTGTATTCGGAAAATATCACGAATAGAAATTTACCTTAATTTACGCTCTCTTGCAGTTCTGCACTCCTATTACTAACATTTGTCCAAAATGTCATTTTTGTAGTGACTGGAAAACATAAATCCCGAATGGAAATTTAGCTTAATTTACGTCTCCTTGACTGCGCTCCTGATACTAATAAAAAGAACTCAAAATTTTGATTCGGGGCAGAAATTTTTCAAAAATTTTACAATATACCTACTGGGAAAATAAAACACGAGTAGAGGTTTGACTTTATTTGTCTCTGTTTTGTTCTCCTGTTATTAATGTTTGTTTTTAAAATCAACTTTTGAGTAACTCATCAAGGAAATGTTTGGTCCATTCTATCGTTTCATGTATTTCAACGCTCTCGATTGCCTTTCGGGCCACGGAAACAATGTTTGAAGAATTTGCAGTTTAAGGAGAACAGGAGAATAGTTGTTCATAAAGTTGACTTTCGGATTATGTGGGCCTTTCAAGAACTTACAGCATCAGGGGAACATACATGACAAGTAGATATTTGGCTCAATTTACGCCTTCTTGCATATCTACACTCCTGATAGTAGAGAAGCAGAAATTTAGCTTCATTACATTTCTGCTCTCCTGCGACCAATATCTGTTTTTAAAATCAATCTCAAGAGCTTGAAAGTAATTTGTCAAAACATTGTTGCATCAGGGGAACATAAATTACAGACTTAATTCACGCTCTCGTGCTATTCTGGATTATCCGAGGAACATAAATCGCGAGTGGGAATTTACATCTCCTGCATTTCTGCGCGCTTGATAACAATATACCGTATGTTTCAAAAATCAATTTTTGGAGCCTGAGAGTTCAGAAGAACATAAATCACAATTAGATATTTCGCTTAAACTTGCATTTCTGCACTCCTGATAATAATAGTTGTTCATCTTGAAAGTTTGATAGTAACTTTCCACGAAATTGCAGCATCATGAGAGCAAACATTTCATACGCGCACTGGCATTTCTGCATTCCTGATACTAATATTTATATTAATTCCAGGGAATCAGAAAATCCTCTTATAGGAAATACAGCCCCTATTCTAAAATATGGTTGAAACGTGCAACTTTTTATGAAGTCAATTGTGGGATTATGCGAGTAGAAATATAGTTTAATTTGGGTCCGTCCTCTTAAATTTCTGCGATTTTGATAACAAAGAGGTTTCTAAACTGATTCTTACAGTATTTTTCAAGAACTTGTCGCATCAGGAGACCATACAATGCAATGTTCGGCTTAATTTATGCCCTTTTGCACTTCTGTACTCCTGGTAGACGTTCATAAAATAAATTTTTCTAGGACTGGACAGTATACCAAGAACGTAAAGCACGAGTAGAAATTTAGATTGGCGCCTCCTTGCTTTCTGTGCTCTTGATACCAATAAATGTGTTCAAACGAATCATGAAAACTTGAGAGTTGTATTTCAAGAATTTGTAGTATCGGGAGAACATAAATGACGTAGGTAGTAGAAATTTAGCTTAATGTATGCCTTCTTGCATTATGATACCAATGAATGTTTTGAAATCAAACGAGAATAATTTTCCTAATATGTATACCAGGAGAACATAAATCTAAAGAAAATGTTACCTTTAATTTACGCTCATAAAGTCAAGTTTAGGATATTCGAATAGTTTTTCGAGAACTTGCCGTATCCGAAATAATACACTTGTAACAAATATAGCAAACGAACTCCTGGGTCACTGAACGTTTAATCAGTTCTTCTTTGGGTGATGATAAACAAAATACTGAAAACAGAATTGGAAATTCGAAATCTTTCGGGAGTTATCTTGTCCACAGACGGACAGAAAGTCCAAAACCATGAACTCGCTAGGAGCTCGTTAATAATAAATTGCGAGTATACAATTGGCCTCTTTGTATTTCTGCGCTCCTCCTTTTCAAAAGCAATCTTGGGAGCTTGAGAATAATTTTTCAAGAACTGGTAGCGTCGTAGAAATTTAGTTTCGTTTCTTCTTGCCTTTCTGGGCTCCTGACAATAATATTTGGTTTGAAATCATTCTTGGGAGTAATTTTTCAAGACTTGTAACAGCAGGAATACGTGAGTAACAAGCGGACATTTATTTTCCGTACATCTCGACGCTCCTGACACCAATAAACATTTAGAGAGATTAATAGTTTTTTTGAAGGACTTGTAGCATCAGGAGAATATAAATCACAAGTATTTATTTGTCTTTAATTACGCCCTCTGGCATTTATGCACTTCTGTGCTAATAATAGTTGTTGAAAAAGTCAATTTTAAGGATTTACGCCCTCTTGCATTTATGGACTCCTGATACCAATAGTTTTATAAAGTCAATTTTGGGATTATCTGAGAAGTTTTTCGAGAACTTGTAATATTCGGGGAACATAAATCACGAATAGAAATTTAGCTTAATTTCGTCTCCTTGCCTTTGCTCCTGATACTAATACAAAATACTCAAAAGCACTCTTGGGATCTTGAGGGTAATTTTACAAGAAATTTTAACACAAGTAGATATCTGGCTTAATTTACACCCTCTTACATTTATGGTGTTTCTGATATCAATAATCATTCTTAATCGACTTTTGGTTCAGGATAGAAATTTACAATATACCTACGAGGAACATAAAACATGAGCTTTATTTGATTTTGTGTTGTTCTCCTGTTATTAATATTTGTTCTGAAAATCAACTTTTGAGTAACTTACCAAGGATTTGTAGTATCAAAAAAACATTGTTTTTGCATTTCTGCGCTTCTGGTAGATTCTTAAAATTTTCAAAAACGTAACAGAAGAAAGTGACAACGCTCTTAATTTTTTTAATTGTTTTTAGAGCCAAGTAAGCAATTTTTGAAAAATTAGCAATAACGCGAACAGACTTAATTTACCCCCTCTGTACTCCTGCTACTAATAGATGTTCATAAAATAAATCCTGGGTTTGGAAGAGAAATTTTTCGAAAACTTGCAGTAGGTACCCGGGGAACATAAATCACGAATAGAAATTTATTTATCCTTGGATTTCTGCGCTTTTGATACCAATATACGCGTATATGTCAAAAATCAATTTTTGGAGCCTAAAAGTAATTTGCGGCATCAGAAGAACATAAATCATGAGCTTATTTTATCGTAAGAGTTTGAGAGACATTTTTTAAGAACTTGTACCATCAGGAATACACAAATCTCAATTAAAGATGTGGTTTAATCTGGCATTTCTGTACTTCTGATACTAATAGTTATTCATCTTGAAAGTTTGGCAGTATGCTCTGGCATTTCTGCATTCCTGTTACGAATATTTATATTAATTACTGTTAGAGAAACAGAAAATAAATCTTTCAATAATAGCAAATACAAATCCTATTCATAAAACAGTGGAAATGTTGCAACTGTTCATGAAGTCTTGGATTATGCGACCATATGCGAGTAATTTTTCGAGCATTTCAGTATCCGGAGAACATAAATCGCGAGCAAAAGTTTAGTTTAATTTGGGCCTTCTCGAATTTCTGCCATTTTGATAACAAAAAGGTGTTAAAAATCAGTTTTACTGTAATTTTTCATGAACTTGTCGCATCAGGAGACCATACAATGTTTCGGCTTAATTTATGTACTCCTGCACTCGTGATACTAATAGATGTTCATAAAGTCAATTTTGGAAAACTTGCAGTATACGGAGAGCGTCAAATCACGAGTAGAAATTTGCATTTCTGCGCTCTCGCTCGATACCAAAAATGAATCATGAAAACTTCAGGGATATAATTTCAAGAATGTGTGGTATCCGGAGAACATAAATCGCTAGTATTTTTGCTTTCTTGCATTTTGATACCGAATGTTTGTGGAATCAATCTTGAGAGTAATTTTTCAAGAATTTATGGTATCAAGAGAACATAAATCACAAGAAAATGTTGGGGTTTAAGAGCAATTTTGCGAGTAGTATCCGGAGCACATACATCGGGAATAGAAATTGCGCTTAATTTACGCATTTTTGCATTTCTGCTCTTTAGCGATACCAATAAATGTTAGTTAGTATTAGGAAATTTGTTCGATAGATAGGTATAGCACGATTAGGGCGTTGTGCGTGTGTGCACCATCCTGTTGAAACCAACAGTTTCCAACTTTTTTTTGTGTGCCGTGTACTTATCGTTGTATTCGTATTAAAAAATGCTACTCGATTCAATACAGTATTTTTACGCGACATATATACCTAGGTAAAAAAATTAAGTTGATGATGATTTTTATTTTTTGTATTTGTTCAAATAATCGGTCAATTTCGGTTTTCCTGTCATATCTTCGGAAGTAATCGGAATTTTCTGGTTTTCTTTAAAGCATGATAATGACTGTTTCATTGCGCATCTTTTCTTTATGTTGGACACAGTGTATATTTTAACCAAAAGGTGGGTTTTTCCCCGAATAAATATAGTAGATATTGAACCACATAGAATTTAATGTTGTAAGGGGTGTCTAAACAGGGGTGCGAACAAATTTCGGTTTGGTGTTTGGATATTTTCGAAAATAACAGAACCGGAGTTGAATATTTAACGCGCGAAAAACGAAAAAAAGGTCATATACAAATTACTTTAACGTATAGGTACAAATAGTGTTCATTCAACCAAAATGGCGCTCGAGTATCAAGGTTCATCTTGTCTATCTCTGAAATAAAAACGTGCAGTACAAACGGTCGCCATCGCGGATTATTGCCTCCACTTTTAATTTAAAAATTTGTGATTGGATTTCACGTTTCGTTGGGGGGAGGATGACAATGTCATAAAATAATGAAGACCCCTTTCCATAAACTGCGCCCTAAATCTTTCCTTTTGTTCTTGTATTCTACCAACTGTAAATCTAAAATGGCAAACTTTCTTGTGGCCTTAGTAACAGCAACTTTATTGCTATTTTTGGTTTTTTTTTAAATTGGCAAAACTGGAGGCTATTTAAGAACGAGTGGGTAATTAAAAAATAGGCACTTAACATTTGAATTTTATCGATCTGAAGATTTTAGTAATAAAAACCGGTATATTAAAGTTTACAACAATCTTACGTTTATGCATTCCAATTACTACGTTAATATTGCCGATCATCGATGCGTCACTTTTATTTAGATTTAGACGCGACCGACGCGATAAGATAGCGTCGCAGTCTTCTTTTCCTGCACCCGCGCCACCCCCCGCGAGCCGTTCTTTACCAATGCGATTGTGTTCAATATCACCTTCTAGAAAACATAAATCGAAATTTTCACGCTTATTAAAATCTTATTGTTCTTATTTATGATTTCCAATCGAGGTCAAATACCGTTTAAGATTTGCTACCGTTATGTTACCCTTTAATGGTCGATTTCAGGATGCCAATGCACTGCGATAAACCTTATCATCGAAACTATCGGTTGTTAATTAGGTACTTTCGTCCCTTCCTCGAGTGCGTAATTAACAACATCAGTTAATTTCGAAAATATTCCCGACCTTGGTCGCCTTTTTTTCCAACTAACGCGAATTGCATAACTAAAACGTTAAATAATGCGCCTAATAACGCATAGTGTGTTATCGTATAGTATAGAAATGGCGGATGTAAGTGTATACGTATTGTCCACGAAAAGGAGGTTATTATTGAATATCGCGCGGTGAAAAAAATTATTGGAATATTTTCGCTTTTGGACATCAAAACTGCATTCCATAAATTTATTTATACTACCGACTTTAGTCTATGTTTTTTTGTGGTTTGCTCAGGATTAGGTATGATATTTACGACGGTTTGCACAAGGTACCGTGAAGATTGTCAACAGACGAGAAATCTCGACGAAACCCGCGGAAAAAGAATATCAAATGCACCTTTTGTCAAAAAATTTTGACATTGACATTTTAAATGAAATGATTCTCTTTTGTTTTTGGAGCTTATTTTTTTAACGGCATCAACCGCTAATGTTCATTACATATCCTTAAAGACCTACATAATATACTTTTTTGCACTCATTAAAAGCATGTATAATGAAAACTAGGGGTTGCTATTTTAAAAAAATGCCCCCTTTGACCATGCAGAAGTAGGTACGCTACTGACCCCAAATTTCAAGTATATAGATTGCAAACTTTTGATAATTTTGGACCCAAAAAAGTTATATTGTCTGTTCCAGGCCTCATTTTCACCCTGTATGAATATGAGAGTTTTCCTAAAATTTGATCCTACCAGCTTCTTCAACATTTGAAATCCCGCCCACTCAAAAAATAAAGGCAAAATAAAATTTGGTACGAATTTCTCATAAAATCTTGTCTTCCAGACCCGGTTGCTAGAATAGAAACGAAGATCGATACTTTCTAGGGCCCATCTGCTATGAAATTTGTGTTCTTTTTGAGAGTTAGTTTTATAAGGGTCTTGAAAATATACCTACAGGTTGTTTCTAAATATGATGTAAACACGGAAGGGGCTTATTTTATTACTAAAAGTTCATAGAAACATAGGCTTTGTTACCGATCTACAGGGTGTTTAAAGTTTCAAGTTTTTTCTGCAGTTTTTAAGATATTTTGCTTAAATTTGAATTATCGCTGAATGGCTTACCTCATTGGTCATGTCAATGGTAGTAAGAATCTATAGGGTGTTGTTTTTTCAGGGGCCATGTTTCATTTTCCACCCCTGCACTTTTTTTCGATGCACCACTGGTATATTGTAAAATAAAAATTTGATTTTTTGGAAACTTTTTGGTCCCTTGTAATTTTTTCGTATTTGCGAACGTTGCGAAAAAAAAATTAAAAAAATTAGTTGGCTAAAAGAAATGTAAAATTTTTAAAATGGTTCAGAAAGGAATATGAAAAATGTTTAAAAAAATCCTAACAAAAAGAATAATATAAAAAAAATTTGAGAAAATTTTATTTTAGACATTTTACCTAGAATCCAGTGGCGTAGTAAAAAAAATTTATAGACCACCTTTTCTGACATTTGACCCCATGTTGGTATATTTTAAATGCAACACTTATATATACTTATATCTTAACGCCAGTTTATTTTCATATGTTTCCTGAATACGTTAATGTATCACAACCTATATTTTTTAATTTTAGCCAAGAACCAAAAATAAAAACCCAATTTTTTAGGGTTTTTAACTATACCTAGTAGGCCATGGATGGCTGAGATATACACTGCAGTCTCAACCACAGTATCTACATAACGCAAAAATATTTTTATACGTACAGGGTACTCCATAAATGTGGTATATGTTACTTTAAATAAAACACTTCACATTTGGTTGCAATAATGTATGGTTCTAAAAATGTTGCATACCCTTTGTACCGTGAAGACAACATTTTTTTAAATTTATAATTTTTTCAAAATTCACTTTTTGGACGTGACAACAAGTACCTACGAATTTTTCAAATCTGTTTTCAGTAACACATAAGCAATTATCAAGAGACTAACTGATTAAACTTTGATTATTTGGACTTTCTGTCCGCCCGGCGGGCGTTTGTGTCGCTCGTTCTCTGTATTGATCTAAAACAAATTATTCTACAGGGTATTTACAACACAACACCAGAAACTTGAAACTTTTTGCAAATGGGAAGACCTTTCTTCCTGTGGTTGTTGCAACTTTCCGTATTTTTGCTACAGTATAGCAAACACCCTGTAAAATGGCAAATTTTCACAAAAGATTTAGCATTTACCATCTTAAATTAACGAAATATGTTTGTTGATTGTTGATATATCTACGCAAACCACGATTTTTTAAAATATTAGGTAAGTCAGGATTTGGTATAAGTACACAATCACACATTTTTAGAACAATTCATTATTATTGTAATCAAATGTTATGTCTCATTTAAAAAAATATACGTATGTCTACCACATTTATGGAGCACCCTGTACGTACAAAGTATGAATAGATATATTTACTAGGTATGTATAGTGTTCCATTTAAAATAGGTGACTTATGTCTCACATAAAAAAAAACTCCTGGCGTAGTTTAACATTTTTAGACCACCGTTTCTGAGATTTGGCCTAAAGAAATATTTTTTAAGTGCGACACCCTGTATATCTTAACGTAAATGTTTTTGCATTATTTTTTCTGATTACATCGATGTATCACAATGTGTATTTTTTTAAATTTTAGCCGTGAACCAAAAATAAAAACCTTTAGACGCAGTTTAAATAGTAGGCCATGGATTCATGCAGATTTTGTTTTGTTTATTGTATCCATGGTAACTATGACCAATCAATAAAAATCGCTGACAGTAGAAGCATGTCATTTCAAAATTTAGAAAAATATGATCAATAAAAAAAATGCAAAAAAAGACTTTAAGATATACAGTGTTGCATTTAAAAAAATCAACTTTGGGTACAAAAAATTCAAGATGGCGATCTCACTCAAATAAGGTATAAAAAAATTGTTAACTACAAAATATTGAAATAATTTCAAACGGAAGTGTTCTAATTTTCAATTCTAAATATCTCAAACAGTTTGATCGTGAGAACTTCCGTTCCATCTTTAATAGCGACCCTGTATACAGAGTATAACATCCCTAAGCCGTCTTTATTTATTTATAAAGTTGAAATTCTGAAAACATTTTTTACAAAATTGGAAAAGATCGACCCGGAAAAAAATTTTCTTATAGAATGTGGCCTGTAGAATCCATAATTTCAAACAGTTCCAAGATTGGGCTACTAGTTCAAAAGTTACAGCCCGTTCAATTTTCTTTCGAAATTGGTTTCTAGTCATAACTTTGATTGAGAAGTAAGAAGAAGTACGAATTGATTTGGATTCTACGCACCCAAATTAATAAGAAAAAGTGTTTTCCCGAGAAATTTTGGTGTAGTCAATTTTTGGTAAAAAAAAGAAGACGCTGCCTTTTTTTGAGCCCCGAAGAAAAAATTGTCTCGGATCGACCCGGAAAAAAAGTTTTCTTATAGAAAATTACCATACAGTTTTTTTTAATTGCAGCTGATAATTAAAAGTAACAAAATATACAATCCAAACGAGGCGCGTCGCCTATCATTGTATTTCAGCACTTTCATGCTACGACAAAAAATTATAAATTCATTGTAAAACACTTCAATTAAAAGATTTTGTTAACAACCTAATATCAACCCCAATTAGAGAAACGTGTTAATAATTTATTAATAGTGCAAGAAACTAAATACAGCACATACTTATAAATTTATGATCTACAGGCCATCTACCCTGTATAACTTCTTTAAGATTAATATATAAAATCCAGGGAAATCAAGATATTTCGAAAACTATAAGAGATAGGTATCTATAGGATACTATTATCTAAAGTTGAAGGTTTTTGGAGCAGCTAAAAGATGATACAAAAATATACCGGATGTTCCATTTAAAAAAAGTGAGATTTTTAATATGATGTTTTGTAACTTTGGACCTACAAAAAAACACCCTGGCCTGTAAGCTATTTTTTTTAATGTTTCGTAGTAGATGTATTTACTTGACTTTTACTTTACCCAGGATAAAAGATACAGAATCTGGAATCAAAATTTAAGTATTAATTGTGACAATATACTGACGCTTGCAATGCCAAATTTTTCTTACAAATCAAATTATCTTTAAAAATGTAGGTACTAGTTTTTCGGATATGAACCATATAATAAAAAAAGTCGTACAATTACACGTAGAATAAAAAAATGCATTCAAATACAGAGGGTTCCATTTAAAAAAATGTACTATTTTAAAATTGGCGCCCTACTTTGTGAGCGCACCCTGTATAATTCCAAATATTTTTTAAATGTGAAAAATATTCTTGTACTGATGGTATTCTAATGAAAGGTCTCATAGAAAGGAATTGATTTTTCCTCCCCCTCCGTCCCTTATCATGATCGATTATAATTCCTCATACCAAAGCGTCAGTATATTGTCAAAATGATTACTTAAACTTTGATTCCAGGTTCTATATCTTTTATCCTGGGTAAAGTAAAAGACAAATAAATACATATACTATGAAACATTAAAAAATAGCTTACAGGGTGTTTTTTGTAGGTCCAAAGTTACAAAACTTCAAATTAAAAAAATCTCATTTTTTTAAAAGAACACCCTGTATAACTTCTTTAAGATTAAAATATAAAATCCAGGAAAATCAAGATATTTCGAAAACTATAAGAGATAGGTATAGGATATTATACAGTGTGTAAAGCGATGGGGTATAATAATAATAATAATAATAACTTTATTGTCTGTGATCAAGTACCTTGACATAGATAGACATCGTCATACATTCAAGAGAGAATTTTTTTTAAATATTGATTTAAAAAAAATGTATACTTCATGATATTTTTTGCTTGCTTTGAAAGTATCAGTAACGTTTCGATTGTTTGTGGTTTGATAGCAATACGCTATCTTGATTATAATGTAGAATGATATAACTCAATAAAAAAAATTAATTTTTTATTTTTCCAGATTTCTATAAATAAATTTTAGATTATCGAAACGTTATTGGTACTTTCAAAGCAAGCAAAAAATATCATGAAGAATACATTTTTTTCATAATTCAATAGGTATTTAAAAAAAAATTCCCTCTTGTATACCCCATCGCTTTACACACTGTATATTTTGGAGCAGCTAAAAGATGATAGAAAAATATACAAGATGTTCCATTTAAAAAAAGTGAGATTTTTAATATGAAGTTTTATAACTTTGGACCCATAAAAAACCATGTAGGTATGCTATTTTTTTTTAATGTTTCATAGTAGAATGTGTTTATTTGACTTTTACTTTACCCATCAGGATAAAAGATACCTACAGAATCTGGAATCAAAATTTAAGTATTAATTTTGACAATATACTGACGCTTGCAAATGCCAAATTTTTCTTACAAATCAAATTATCTTTAAAACTACTAGTTTTTCGGATATGAACCGTATAATAAAAAAAGTCGTACAATTACACGTAGAATTTAAAAAATGCATTCAAATACAGGGGGTTCCATTAAAAAAAATGTACCATTTTGGCGTCCTACTTTGTGAACGCACCCTGTATAATTCCAAATATTTTTAAAACGTGAAGAATATTCAACCATATCATAATACAAAAGCACTCTTTCGAAAAATCTTATCTTCAAGGCATTAAGTTACTCCGCGCAATCGTTGACTCATCCTGTACAAATCAGAAGAAGAGATATACAGGGTCGGTTGAATTAAAGCTAGCCAATGTGGTTTTTACGCTGATTATGGTACAGAAAAACAATTGACAGTCGCATTTCTCAAAATTTCGCAAAAAACGCACTTTTTTCTAGGACATTGCCAACAAAAGTCGTCGTACGTAATCAACGTGGCTTTGACTGAGAAATATGAATTCGTTAATTGTCATAAAATAAATAAGGCCTTACGCATTTAGAAAAACATGATAAAAGTGAATGTTACATTGTGTTTAGAAAACAGTGGGCGTTTGTCAATTTTTTGAGAATGCGACTGTCAATTGTTTTTCTGTTTGCACCATTGTAATTTAACCGAACTTGTATCTCTTATAATGACTAAGTTAGTAACAGTGCCGACTTAAACAAAGGCCCTATAGGTCTATAGCAACCTATATGTAGTCTGGATCAAAAGTATTGTTCCTCGAATACCTCAACCAACCATGTACCTAGCCTAGGTACCTAGCTATACAGCACAAGTACCTAACCACTTTTGAAT
Organism: Photinus pyralis; assembly: GCF_008802855.1. Taxonomy (NCBI): domain Eukaryota; kingdom Metazoa; phylum Arthropoda; class Insecta; order Coleoptera; family Lampyridae; genus Photinus; species Photinus pyralis. The sequence continues at coordinate 1,678,573 of NW_022170596.1, forward strand.
CTGAGTGCAAGTAGATAATTAGAATAAGTAGGTATGAGAAAAACTTACAAAAAACACCAAAATGTTGAGAGAAACAATTGAAACAAATGAAGAAAATTCGAATTTGTTTACAATTATACGATCTTCAAAATAGCTCTAATTGGCTTGTAACTATATACATGATGATTGACACGAAAATTGGCCAATCGGGAATTTCCCATCGTCAATTGTTTTGGGGTTACCTATAGCCGTTCGATTTCCAAACCGGCCACGTCCAAAAGATTGTAACGGGAACATTTTGAAGGGCAAATTAAATTTATATTAAATTGTGAAACGCACTAAATCTATAACTTCTCATAAGTAAAATAAAGCCTCGGTCGAGTAAAGAGGTTAAATGTCATGCATGTCAGTCAATATGTAAACAATTTCATTTTTAGACATTTTTTCTCCTCAAATTTTTGAATCGACGCCGTTGTCGAGGATTTTAATGAGCGCGAGATGTTGAGAAAATCGTTATCAATTTCGAAAACGACTCGAATATATAAATCAATATTTTAATTGTTTATGTAAATATTAAAGCTCCTGATGGGATGTTACATATATATATTGTCGTCTGAAAAGTGAACTTTCTGACCTTTACACAGACTTTGCCCGTTGCTCGGCTACAACACTTTCATAAATTGTATTTATTTTTAACATTTTCAGAGAAAAAAAATTGAATTTCGTGATTTCACAACGACGCGCGCGGCGGAGCGCACCGATCAAACTGCGGGCACGTTTGCCGAGGATGAATAAAACTTAAGGACTCTCAGCGCGATAATGGCAGGTTGATAAAGGATTAGACATATCAATAATTGTTGTTGTAGTAGCTATAATAACGCGATGATATGCGCAGTTTATCGTCTAACATAATAATCTCAGATTAGAGGGCTACCTAAACGTGAAAGCTCGGGCCGATGTGTAGGTATGGTGTTATCAGTTAGCGGCCGAGGGAAGGCGGCGGGCCGAAAAAGGGAGGTGAAAAAAAAAGTGAAAAGTAAGCGACCGGCGAGCTTTTACGATAAAGTAATCTCTCGTGCGTATATAAAATTTTATCTACTCACCGTATGCTCGCTGATAATCAGGTTTTGTTGCCATTATCGGGTGTTATCAACTGCTATCAACTGTATACTACAAGCACACTAGCGAATTAGTTAACAGTTACAGTAAAGACGGTCCTGCTGTGCGTTCGGTACGATTTCAGATCGGAAGCAATTGGTGGGGACAAAAGGGAGTTTTGCTTAACTTTATCGGGAGTGGGGAGTAACGCCTTAATTTCACTTTTGTTTTTTTTTGTTTTTAATTTCGGTCGGTTTCAAGTTGGCCTAAAGTTGCTTTATTTATAATCATCGTTTGCCGGTTTTCGCCATTACTAATATGCGAGTGCGCAGCTGTTTCGCAAAACGTCTGGCCACCTTTGATAACGCCTTTTTTATTTAAACCAATTCAGGTACCTATTATTATAATAAATATTTCTAAATACGCATTTGTGTCATTTCTTTGTCCACTTCAACTGGATGAACCGATATCAATTGCACATTGCTCATTTATTTGAATTCGAACTATTTACGTGCGTTTCAAAACAAAAATCCTCATAAACTTTATCTTATTTAATTAACATTAAAATTTAATTAAATCCCCACAATTAGATGGAAATGAATCAATTGGAAAGTAATAAATGTATTATTTGTTTCAAAATATAATTAATTTATTTACCTTTGAAAACAACGCGCTCTTGTTGTGCATAACACTACAGACGGCTGATGTAATACAGTGGCGTAGCTAGCAACATGTAGGTGGGTATGGACCCATTCTTCCATCGCCCAAATTACTAATTTCCGACTAATTTCGCTACATGTCCAAGAGAATTTGAAAAGAGTGTCTGGTCGAAAATTTTAAAGAGCTTAGATTTGGATTTTTTATACACTCCATTTAGGGTGCATCATCTTGAAATAAAAATTTTGCCAATTTTTTTTTACAAAATCGGACATAGTGCACGGCGTCGACGAGCCATGCCATTTATATATTTTTACACACCAACGTGGGCTATCTCATATCTAGAAAAGGAGACCAACAAATACTTTCAAAATTTGAAAAAAATATGCTAATGTCGATTGTACAGGGTGTCTTAAATTGAGTAGGATAACATGCGGCTATCTTTATTATTATCATATTTACAGAGTCGGTTAAATTAGCAAAATTGTGTAGTTTTTAATGCCAATTAATGACAATTAGACCTCTATGCTAGTTTTGTTTCCATGGCCAACTATAAAAAAAATGAAAATTGTAATTTTACCCATGTTTATTATTGATATGATAAATTGATAACTTGTTATATACCTATATGGTTGGAAACAGAAAAAAAAACTGTAGCAAACTGAGTATAAAAATCGAATATGGCGTCCATGTAAAATAAAAAAATTGATGTCGGTATCTCGAAAACCGCCATTTTGAAAAAAATTTCTACATCCATTGAATTTATCCAATCTAATCTTGCAACTTTTATTTGAAAATTTTTTCCATAGCTCTCTTTGTTACTAAAATATTTGAACTTTTTAAAAATTGCAATTTTCGTTTTTTTCCAATTATCTACGCAACGATTTGTTTTTTCAAAATATCGCATCGGAATATCCATCAGCATAAAAAACTACACAACTTTACCAATTTAACCGAATCTGTAAGTATAATAATAAGAAAGATAGCCCTCAATCCTACTCAATTTAAGACATCCTGTAGGTATATATCCGAAGTGATAATGGAACACTGTACAGGGTGGTTCAAATTCGTGACTCACCATTGGGATCTCCGCGACCCTGCGAAATACAGTGTAGGTTAAATAAGGGTAAAGTTGCCCATTTTTGTGACTAAAAAAACGTTTTGAAATTTGTGAAAAATCTTTGAAAAACTAGGTACTAACAGGGGCGGACTGGGTACTTACGGGCCAGGTGGAATTGCATAGGTTACGGGCCATTGAAGTATTAGTGCAGTAATGAAGTTGGGGGGGGGGGGGGCTCGNAACATTTTTTTGCTTCATTTTAGTACTCCTTTTTCGGAAATCAATTACAATACAGTTTTTTTTTTAAATTGCAGCTGATAATTAAAACTTTTGATTGAGACGTCCGATCGAAAAAGTACGAATTGTTTTAGATTCTACGCACCAAAATTAATAAAAAAAAGTGTTTTCCCGAGAAATTTTGGTGCAGTCAATTTTTGGTAAAAAAGGAAGGTTATACACTGCCTTTTTTTGAGCCCCGAAAAAAAATTGTCTCAGATCGACCCGGAAAAAAAAATTTTCTTATAGAATGTGGCCTGTAGAATCCATAATTTCAAACAGTTCCAAGATTGGGCTTCTAGTTCAAAAGTTACAGCCCTTTGAATTTTCTTTCGAAATTGGTTTCTAGTCAGGGGCGGGCCAGGTGGAATTGCATAGGTTACGGGCCATTAAAGTATTAGTGTAGTAATGAAGGTGGCGGGGGGGTAGCTCTGCGGTGCACACAAAAAACATTTTTTGCTTCATTTTAAAGTACTCCTTTTTCGGAAATCAATTACAATACAGTTTTTTTTTAAATTGCAGCTGATAATTAAAAGTAACAAAATATACAATCCAAACGAGGCGCGTCGCCTATCATTGTATTTCATCACTTTCATGCTACGACAAAAAATGATAAATTCATTGTAAAACACTTCAATTAAAACAGAATTTTTTAACAACCTAACATCAACCCCAATTAGAGAAACGTGTTAATAACTTATTAATAGTGCAAGAAACTAAATACAGCACATACTTATAAATTTCCAACGGGCCATTATGACGTACAGGCCAGGTGGCAATCGCCACCCGCCCCCCGGGCCAGTCCGCCCCTGGGTACTAACTACTTTCTTATGGACGCCATATTGGATTTTTAGTGAATGAGATAGACGACAAAAAAAGAAAAATAATGACGTCACACTCACATACCTACTTTTATATAAATTTACAAAAAAAATTCAAAATAACATCATCAAATGTTTTATATTCATTTCTCAACAAAACATTCACGGGTAACTAGATCTTGCTGAATCAACAAGAGCGGGATAATAAACAAAATGGAAAAATAATAGTAACAATATCCGACCGTTTAATCTAAGGAAAATGAAAACGAAATTTATAGTGATATCTCAGTTATTTTCAAAAATTTCAGATGAATTTTTTTACTCACAAAAAAGGGAAACTTTGCCGTTAACTTACTCTGTATCTCTCACCGTTACGGAAATCCCAATGGTGAGCCACGAATTTGAACCACCCTGTACCTATACCTATATATTGTTTCATCTTAAATAATATCTTGTGCCTAAATTTAGCCATTTTGACATATTTTAATTTTTATGTCAAAAATGACTTTTGATACAGTCATAATTACCAATTTTTTTTAGGGATACACCTATATACACTGTGTCCAAAATAAGGGTGTGTATCACAGGGATCTCGGAAACTATAGAATATATGTACGACAATGATCAAATTATAGAAAAGATGCGCAATTAAAGTTATTATCATGCTTTAATGAAAACCAGAAAATTCCGATTACTTCCGAAGATATGCCAAAAAAAAACCGAAATTTTCCGATTTCGTTTTTATTTTTTTCTGATGACAGATACAAAGAAATAAAAACACTTTCTCATTGCCATTTTTTGAGCTCTACAAGACACCGTTGATCTTCCGATTTCGTTTTCGAGGAATCACCATTAAGTCCGTCTCCGTCTGTCCGTCTGTACCACTACCAACTAGGCCTCCAGTTTAACCTTTTTCGTCCTAGTTTTTTTAGCGCATTTTTGTAAGAATTTAAAAAAATGTGCTGTTGTTTGGGTTTTTGTCCGCCCGTTCGTTCGTCCATCCGTCAGTCCGTCGGGATCCACTTCTACCGTTTTGAAGTACTTCTAGGGGAATGGTCCTAGAGTCCTGGAATTTTTTGCAGTAGGTAGCCTATATACCTTGAAGGTGTGTCAGACGGCCATCAAATTTCGATGTCTAAAAGGGGGGCCCCTCCACGAATTATTTTCTGAGATGTTGTTTTTGAAAGTAAACCGTGCATAACTTTTACATTTACGACAAGCAATTGGTTGGAAATGGGGGGGGGGGGTTAAACACATGTTCTACCCTTCATGGTATTCTAATGAAAGGTCTCATCGAAATAAATTGGTTTGTACAAACTATACCTTTCCCGTGCGACTCTTTTTCGAGATCAGTGAGCGACAGAGCCTGAGGGGAGGGAGAGTGGAACTAGTTTTATCCTTCATGCTCGGGCTCGAGGATGAATCTGTAGCCGTTTTTGGATTCTACCTACTCGATTTAAATCCTTATTAATGCACCAATTTTCTTGGGAAAAATACCAAACTCGATTGCTCGATGCCCAAGAAGTGTTCTATATGAATGCTGACCAAATTATTTGTAACCTAAAGATGCCAAAATCGTTATTTAAGCACCAATTTTCTTGGAAAAAAGACCAAGTTCTATTTTGAAAAAAAATTTTGCAGCGTCGCATATGCACGAGAGAACGTAGGTACCATACAAAAATTATCGGCTATATTGCGAAATAATTAATTCAATAAAGGGTAAATTTCGTCAGAGTATAAAAACATGTAATATTCGATACTTTTCAAGCAAGCATTTTTGCCTAGAAAAGATATCAGTTTCAGGGGATGATTTATTGGGGCTTAACTGCACCTGCATAAGCGAGACGGATTGGGGTGCAGCAGTCGTTTCTTTTGTGAGTTACGGTAAACCTTGCGACTACCAGTTTATATATCTTATATTTGAATGTCACTTAATTAATTTATATATAGGGTGTCTCATTTATTTTGCGACAGTCGATTATTTCGGAAACTAGCGGAGATTAAAAAAAATTATTCTTCAGACTTCACTTATTGATTATTGACATATTTTGTAAAATTCTTGTTAAAATACCACCCCACAATTGAAAAGCATTACTTATCGCACCCGCCGGTTACCTTCTAATTTTTTTAAGGGGAGGTTTAAGAAGTGCAGAGGGCAAGAGTACCAAGGTTTGTTCGTGCACCATTTTTATGTTCCCACCTCCCTTCGAAACAGGTTTTTGGAATTTTTTCAACATTTTCACTGGGAACTTTTCTACATAGAATATACAAAAAGTGCTAAGAGTCCATAAATATATTTTTTAAGTTACTCACGCTATATAGATTTGCAATATGTTGTCCCATATACTAAAATTCCTTGTTTATGTACCAATTCCTTGGAGAAAAACATCAAAATCCATAAAGGTTCTTGAGACACTCTCTTGATGAACAGTAGGTACTAAAACTGATTATCTCTGCATCTGAAATAATGAGCTTTACCAATCGGAGTTTGTTTAGGTAGGTATACCGTACCTAAATTGGTTTTAACGCAACATTTGGACTTTGTGTGATGGGCGGTAAACTAAGCACTTCGCAGCTCGGTCCTGAAACACTTAGAGAAGATCCTAAACTTTGAATATCAACTGATTCCAGACCATTTTATTTAATGAAAACATGCATACAGAGTGATGCAATTTTTATAAGTTTAAGCTACATTCGAATTCGGACCAAATCCATCCAAACTGGACAGTTTTTCGAAAACTGTACCAAAATACAAAATTGTATCTTGGTAATGGAAACGAAACATTAAAAAGTACAAATGTCCTTCATTCATGATCTCTCGATCTCCGGCTAACGATCATATTTTATTTTATTCAAACAGTTCAGGGCTAACAGTTTTGCTCTTAGAAGATATTTTCCTACTTATACTTTAATTTAAACTAAGTTTGTTTCTAATTTGTAACTATTGGTTACGATCACACACAACTAAAGAATCTATTCTGTATATTGTCGTTAACAAACGATATCGTAATGGTAACGATTTGATCTTGAACGACAGCTATATTCCGTATAACTAGTCACAGAATAGAGAAAGTCGTTGCTGAACGACATCGTTACGCGTTAGAGAATAGACCCCTTAGTTTATATTGGACTTGAATGGACATGTATCACACGGTATAACTGCACGGATCTTCCAATCCTTTGATGACACACTCACAAAGCTTGTAGGATTTTTTGGAGTGATTCTTTTCGTGTGTCGCCTGCTTTATACACTTTTTGAGAAGATTGTAATTGAGGTAGTCCGCTTTTTTGAGTATTTCCAGCTCCTGGAACTCGCCCTCTTCCGACAGCATTCCCAATTTAACGTACATGCACCTCATATACTCGTGAAACTGCGGCACGTCCAGTTTGTAACCCTTGCGCAACATTTGGTGGACATGTTCGGGATCAACGTTGGACTCCTTGATGCAAAATTCCTTATGCGGTTGCATTAACGAGCTCCATTTGTCCACAATATATTTGTGAATCTACAAGAAGTTGATTATTGGCGAATTGATTAACAAAGTACATACCTCTGTCGATTCAATCGACATAATGCATAGTACAGCGAAAATTAGGAGAACCTTCATTTTTCTACCAAGTACAACGACTGACGATTATGCTTAGGTATATTCGCTCTTTATATACGTTCATTAAACTATCAGACGAATAATTACAAGACAATTAGTAATCTTGAGTACGTTCATTAATTGTTTGTCTGGTAAATACAAATAAGAAGTAATTATGCATATCGACATGCATCTTTCTCGTGTTTCTACCATTTGCAAACAAAAAAAATGTTCAATTGTCAAAAACAAATGAGTTAAACTGTATATGGTGGTCAAAATTGGGCACTTTCTTATAGAAACACCCTTTGTTTTAAGAGACCTAGGCGTCTGGAGCCCAATTTTAAAGAGAAAATCATTGGCGCAAACAGAATTGTAATCGTTTGGCCGCTAGGGGCATTTCTCGAATTTAGTCGATAACTTTCTTAGAGCTTTCACATCGATCACCCTATATATTGGAGTGATTTATCACTTGTTATATTTATATTAAATATTATTACATTTTATACATTACAATGTTTTTATTGTAGGCATGTAGGTTTCCATGGCGAACAAAAGATGGCAGGTTTGTGTAAAAAGACTATTTTTTGATTATTTGGAAATGTTTATTAGTTCCAAATATTATTAAATTCAAATAACACACAAAAAACAAAAAAAAACATGCGAATAAAACAAATAAGTCATGTGGTATATAAATAAATAACCAAAAAAAAAAAAAAAACAATCCTGCCATCTTTTGTTCGCCATGGAAACCTAGATATCTACAATAAAAACATTTTAATGTAGGTAAGTATAAACTGCAATATTGCAAATAATATTTAATATAAATTTAGGAAATTTTACGCTCTTTTCAAAAACTCCAAAATATACCTATAGGGTGATCGGTATAAAATATAATAAATAAAAAATAGTTTAGGGTTGTATAAGAAAAACCAAACACCCTGTATCGCATTGGATTCTACATAAAAAAGTGCTCTAAGAAAGATTTTGCCAAAATCAATTATCTGAAGCTAAACGAGCGTATTGATATGCATTCAATACTAGGCGCACCGGATACATAATTTTTTTAGAATGATTCAAGAGGGTTCATTTTGAAAAAGGCCCTGTATAATTAATGCCGTAACTAGGGGAAAGCCATAGGAGTTAAACTTCCCAGGTAGGTAATTTCCCCCCTCTCTTTAACATACGCCCATTGAAATAATTTCAGGGATAAGAGCTTATGTACTTATAATGTAAAACAAAGACAAATACATTATGCAACCCTGCGTGCTCCTTACTAAATTCAATCATAAAAACAGTAAAGAAAATTGTAACAATTTAAAAATCATTTACAATTAATTAAATTGTCATAATCTCAAACTGTACATTTTAACGTTGCGATCGGTGGCACCTACATCTGTGTAAACAGCTTCCGACCGAAAAGTTTAAAGGATTATTATCAGTTCTGGTTATTAAATGATAATGAATGGGCTCGGCCCTTTTCTCTCTTATGTAAACAAATTTCGGAATGGTCGTAAATTACTCATAGGTACCGGTTCAATGGTGTAGTGACTGACACTTTATGAAGTAATGTTATGTCCATTGTTCAGATAAACAGCCCTAATGTATTTGTTTATCTTTAGTCAAACCGAATTACCAATAACATTTGCACAGTAGTTTGAATAAGTGACTAAGGACTCATGTAAATATTTGATGTGCTACTTCTCTTTACTAGATAATTATAATTTAAATTAGTTTCCAAAAAAACAAAGCGTCCGTCTGGTGGCTAGAGATCTCAGCACTGAGACGTCGCAGAAAAGTGCGGTCTAATTTCATATGGGTTTAGGATATTGCGTGAACGAAAATTAAGAAACATTCCAAATTTCCCATTTTTTAAGATATCGACTGATTTATACATTGCAAAAGTGCGTAAATATTGCTACAACTTATTTTTTATTACCTAGTCGACACAGAAAATGTCGAATACGAGGGGCAGGGGCGCTTTTTTGCTGGAATCACTGGTCAAACAATTATATAGATGCTTGCCGACTATAGGAAAATCCGTATTGAAAAATTCACAGTTGTACCTAACTTGAAAACTTCCAATGAACATGAGAAGAACTTTTTAACGACAACTACTCATTTTTAAGTGCATAGTATATCCACTAAAAGGGGCTCTTCAGAAGAAGTTTAGTGGCAATCTCAAAGCGCGATATGAATAAAGGTGTCAAGATAAATTGTGTTCGCAAATTACATAAATAAATTAAACATAATATAATAATAGCAATTTGTTAAGAACAAAAAAAAATGGTAGGTACTACAAGTACTATCCTCAAAAGGATAAATTTCAGACAATAACAAATTGTTTGAAATTTTTTCTTGTAGTATATGCGTAATTGCGTACCCAATAAGATTGTTGTATTAAATTTATTCTGTGCTTTATTATTCATTTCGACATTTACCTACTTTCATTAGAAAGTTTATTTATAATGCGATTAGTAACTAATATTCTGTTACTATTTCTAAGAGTAATATATATGGATAAGTGTACTGACGAAGATACTGTTCATTTATTGAAAGACGAAAGAAAAATAAATCTTATTGCATATACAAAACATTAATTATATTGCTATTCTCAAAAGGACAAAGTTTATTTGGTGGGTGTCATACCAATTACCATTTTAAAATGCACCACAGGTAGTATAAAACCTACCTAATGTGGTTAATAAATTTAATTTGCACAATAAAATATGGACAAGTAGAACACAACCACATTTTTATTACAAAATCTCTACTCGCTCAATTTTTGAGAGCAAGATTCTACGATATAAAACATCAAAAATAAGATTTTGAAATTATTAACAAAAAAGGTAGGTGGTTCAGGACAACAATAAATAAACTAAAAAGTGTTTCCAATTATTTATAAGTAACAAAGTCTGTGGTACATAGGTACATTCAAACACACTACTGAGGTGACCACGTTTTCTGTGTTGTCTCCACTCGAAAAATTCTTAACTCTGGTGACACTAAAAAAAAATATTAAACACAAACTTATAGCTTAGTGTACTGTACTTACCCAATAAAAAAATCTAGTATTTACAGGAAATTTAAAAAGGAGAAAATCATACTGCGTTTTGATGTCATCTTTATTATCTGTTAATAATTATCATATTTTACTTATGAATAATGACTAGACTGAAATAGACTATAGGCTGCAATTGTAATTGGCTTCAATAATGCAGCAAATCCGTTTTGATTTGTATGATAACTTTTTAGGAAATAAACTAATGGAAAAAATAACATAATGAACTGTGAAATCAATCTGGCTAAATTAAAAAACCTGTGCTGTTGATTAGTCGCCTCTTACGACACACAGTGCCCTCTGTGGTAGGAAAATTCTACTAGAGTTTGTGCGATATAAAATTATACACACCTATGAACCAGCATATGAAGGTATATTTATACCACACAAAATCTACCCGTCCCTACACGGGGGAAATAAAAAAAGAAACTACACTCTAGGACAATTGTACTACCGAAATCCGAGTGGGTTTGGTGACTATGAATGGTTTGTCAGGAAATAAGATTGAAAGGAAAGCCTTGTATAAATTACTTAAGAATTTAATTGGCCAACTTCTTTTACAATTAAATAATATTTCGGGTGATTCATCCAATCGAGAATCTTCATGGTACAATATTGATATTACCCATTTTTATTCCGAGTATTAGTTTAACGTGTCGCTAAGCAAATGCTAAAAATTCATCATTTTACCCAACTGCAGAGCTTAATATGCAGTAATCCAACTGTCACCACTAAAAAGAAAAAGGTCAGGCTGTATCAGAACTTACTTTGCCCTTACCCAAGGTATGTCCGGTATACACCTGCAAACCAAAAATTAGTCAGTATAATGTAATAAAACAAAGTTAACAACTTACCATTATTCCATTTTCAATGATAGGTTTGCATTTCAGCGAAATACAAAAATGTAATGTAAAAACTGTATTTTTGTTATAAAAAGTAATCTCTTTGGCAAATTATTTACACATTAAAATTACAGTTTTAGTAAAAGCACCCCTCAATTCTACACTACATAACCGTACGTTTAAAACTTTACAAAAAAAAAAAGAAAACAGAACTAGCGACTTAAATAAAATCTTATATTATGCTTATGTATATGTACAAATATGATCACTATAGATAGCGTTAGGATTAAAGTCGTTTTAAAGCGGTGGCACCTAAGGACGACGCCTTCAGTTTTCTCGTGGGCTGAACGGACATCGGCGCCAGCGGCGGCGTTTCGCTTGAATTGTGCGCGTCGGCCAGCTCCTGTAATCAGAAGTTGAACTATTTATTTCGCTTTTTATAATAACGAATGGCACTCTACATCTAACCGGGTAAAGACCTACTCTATGAGGGTAAGATTCTTGATGCCAAATAGCGTGATTCTTTGGATATTAAATTTTTCACTCCTAAAACATAACAGCGAACCCTATAAAGATAAATGACTAAGACATTGAAACATAGAAACAATAAAAAAAAATCAATTGGTGAATCCAGGAAATCTAGGGAGTGAAGGGTGTCTAGGGAATATAAGGAATCTAAGGATTCTAGGGTGTGTAAGGTTTGTAGCGAATCTATGGAATTTAAGGAATCTAGTAAATCTTGGGAATCTAGGGTATCTATGGAGTCTGGAAAATCTAGGGAACCTAGGAAAATTAGGGAATCTAGATAATGTAAAGAATCTAGGGAATTCAGTGACTGCAGAGGATCCAGGGAATATAGGAAATGTAGGGAATCATTTTTTTATGGTAGCAGTTTTTGCATGCCACTACATAAAAATTGGTTTAATCCACCTTATCTGCATATTAAAAACATTGGGGCGTAAATAGATTTTTTATAAATAATAAGTAAAATTGACTTCTTTGAATGTATTTTATTTACCAATTTTTGACAAAAAGGCCACAAAAATAGGAGCATAATTCATTTCCCTTGGGGTAGGGACTCACTCAATTTCCCCCTCCTCACTGTTCCTCGATGTGGTTGTGGGGCTTGAGTGATTCAATGATCTTGACAAATTGTTGAAGGCTTGAAATTTAAACAGCCAACTTCACCACTGACTAGCGGACGATGGTACTTTCGCAAATGATCTAATCAACAACAAATCAGAGTAGCTTAAGAGCTACATCCTAGTAGTAGTTCTGTGGTCTTAGACGGCAAAACTTTTCTTTTCACAGCACCTCAACAAAACAAAGCCCACAAAAAGAAGCTACATTTCAAGTAACAAACAAAAGATGGGAGAAAAGCCAGGACTCCGATCTGGGAAATTCTGCAAAAAAAATAAATTTTTAACATTTGAAGTTATTAAAATTGACCATTAGTTTTAGAACACCCTGTACAAGGACGATAAAAATTTAATCATTCTCATGTAGCAGTCAGTATCCTTGATTTTGGCAGAATTTTTGAAATTCAACTCAACTGAGTCATAGGTACAGTATCCAAAGGCAAGCAGCCAAACGTCAAGAAATTTTCAAAAATCTTGAATAACTTGAAAACCTTTGGTGCTGGGTATAGGGAAATGTGGTATCAAATAACGTAGATTTTCATGTAGATTTCGAAAAATCGATAAAATACAGAGTTGCCCGGTAAAACTGGACGTAAAACGATCATAGCAATATTTTTTTTCGTAGTCTGAATACTCTTATACAACAAAATATAGATTATGATACATTAATGTAATCAGGAAAATGAATGCAAATAATTGCCGTTAAGATATATAGGGTGTGGCATTTAAAAAATATCAACATTGGGTCAAATCTCAGAAACGGCGGTCCAAAAAATTTTTTTGAATACGCCACTGAATTCTACAGAAACATTTTTACCTTTTTTCTATCTTACAGTGGTACTAAGATATGGTAACATCCCAAAAATCAAACTTTTCGTTTTCATCCTGTATCAACCAAAATTGGGCACACAGTATATTTAGTAACCATGAAATTTTTTATCAAAATATTTACCGGAGCCCCGAAAATCTGCGAGTTACTGTGGAGAAAACTTCCAGCGAAGATTTTGTTCTAGAAAAATTGTCGAGTTGCGGTTCAGTCAGTTCCAACTTCAATGCGCTTGAGTTATGTCATAAATTGTAAGTGATAAATAATTATTACTGTTATAAATTAATCCATTTTAAGACTGTTTACACCTCGCAAACCTATAGATTGCGACTGGCTGAAAGCTGGCTCAAATGACGTTTGAATTCACTCACAAAACCAAAATTAATTACAATATATTTAATTAAAGGTAATTGCGGCTAAATTCATAAAAAATGTTTAATAAAAAAAACAGAACATTGGATGCAACAATGATAATATTTGAGGTGAAATAAAATAATAATAATAGTAATAAACATTTGAAAGAAAAGTGATCCAAAGACACAAACAAAAGATAAAAAACAAAGATAAAAGAAAGAAAGTAGAAGAATGGGGGTCAACCCCACCCAAAAAGGCAACAGACGCTGTTCTGTAAATTTTATGCCCATATATGGGGAGGGGGGGGGGGAATTAATCTCCTACCTACCTCATTTTGCAAGCCTTTACCCCACCAAAATTATACTTACATTTATATTGCTGTAACTAGCAAGTCTCATCTGCGCCAGTTGGGAAGCCGGCGTAATATTCGTGGAGCTGCCAAACGGTGACATCATAGAAGAAACGGCGCGTTTCAGTTTCGAAGGTGTCTTATTAAAAGAAAAAGCCCGCCCCACTTTCAGTCTCGTTCTATTAGCAAATTTGAAAGCTTTCGATAACGTTCCATTATTTATATCGCTCGTGTCTATGTCCAACTGTTGATGTTCTAAGTACGCCAAGAACTTGTCCTAAAAAGTTGCAAAATTAAAAACGAGTAAATATCGCAGAATCTTACCGCGTCTGCAGTACAAGCGTTTGTCGCCATCTGCCTGCAAAGCGTTTTCAAAAAGGTCACCTTATCCACGTCGCTTTCGGTCATCGCGAACGAAAACAAACGCTCTTTGATTTCGTCGTTATTCCTAAATACGAGGCTGAACACTCGCTGGCAGTCTTCCGTTTCTTTAATGTCGATAACTCGCTTTATGTGACTGAGGGGCATCAGTTTGACGTGCTTGTACGGTTTACTGGTCGACTTCTGATGGTATCCGTTGACGGTGTTCGGACTCTTGAGCGTGTTGAACGCCTTCGATCGCTTCTTGCACACCTCCAGCTGATCGGTGAACAGAAATAGGACGAGGAAATTGCCCTTGCTCGAGAGTCCCTCGGACGAGGAAAGCTGTATCACCTCGGCTCTGGTGACGAAGGTTCGATGTGAGGAGATTAAATCGGGCTGAAAGGAGAAGAATGTTACTTAAACTCATTAGCCACTCTTGGACAGGTTCCCCTCTTAGCTACCCACCGTAACAAGGAAACTTCAACACCACAATAAGAATGGGACACCCTGTATGTGCCTTTGAATTATTTTCAATGTTAAAAGTTGGTTGTTATTTAAGAATGGACACAGGATTCGATCATATTTGTTGAATTCGAGGTCAATTTTGTTTTGTATCAGAATTACTAGTTTAAATAAGCAGTTTATTTGTTCAATTTTATTACATGCTAGATTTAACATCTGGAAATAATTGCGTAGGTCGTAGATAAGAAGTTATCGCAGCGTAAGCTAATTAGTTTCAAGATAAGAAAACACAGGTGCAGTTTGTTGAAAGACGATGCCGTATTTTGATCAAGGGAGGAGATAGGAAACTTGAAAAGAGAGATTTTAAATGGGGAGCCGGTCGTGAATCGAAGCTTTTTGGTTTGGTAGACGTTTTTTTCGAGCGTATTTGTTGCAAACAATCAGTTTTACCGTTATTGAGGCGTGACAGTCGGTCTTGTTTAATTGTAAAGTTTCTGTAACAAAAAAGTGCGATACGAGATTTATCTTTACGTCATTATTTAAGTCATGACCGGTTGCAGGAAAGCGAATTATAATAAAAATCCTACATTATTTACCAAATCTGAGTTTAAATAAGAATTTTGACATTTAATTGGCTGCCTACTGCAATATACAGCCAATCAAATGTCTTAATACGGGATTAAACAATAATCCTGGATGCAACTGGCCGTCAATGTTATAAATCGAGTTTAAGGCGTTTGACTGAAATGGTTCTTCCAGTCTGTTTGTTGAAAAGCGCAATTATGACCGGATAATGTGGATTATTTAATTAATTTTGTAATTAACTAGCATAAACATTATTGCAATAAGAAAGATAACGCTAAATGTATGAGAACCTAACACGTAATCCTTGGATTGTTTAACACTATCCGGTATTTTTTAATTTCTAATGAAGGTGTGATAATAATTTTGTCAGCAAATTGTATGATGTGAAACTGCTAAATTTTTCACAGCTTTCAGTATAAATTAGAATATTATTACCTTTGAATTTCATTGATTTGTTGTATCTCAAAGATTTCGATTAAAATATCGCCGGTTTCTATAGGTGGCGATGGAATAAGACAAACTCTTAGTCTTCAAAATACTCAAAACCCTAACAGCCTCTAAAAAAACTTCGAGAATATTCAAAAAAGTTTTACAAGACACCTCTACAGGACCCATTAATTGGTTTTCAGAGTCCTTAAGCGGCTTTGAAAGCCCTTAAAAAGCCTTTGAAAGTTTTAAAGAGCCTTTGTAACGGGTGGTCGCTTTAGAATTAAAAAAGTTATATTTTGATAATCATTAACATGTTACCGCTTCATAGCGAACCTGAACGAAAATATGTCTGGCGATCTATTTCAGCGAGTACGATCATGAATATATTTATGTCGATGTACCTTGGCAACACTGCACTGTGTATAACCTCAAAACCTAAGCTAAATTACTTACTGGACAGTTATCGATGTCATTAAAAATATCAAACATTACTCGCTGGCCCTCCGTCTTTCTCTTATCCTCATTGATATGCGTCATAACCTCTTTCAGAGCGGCTAGCGCTTGATCTAAAGCTATATGATCAGAATTTGTCTTAGACGTATGTTTTAAAATATCTAAAAATAAGAGGTGAGCGAGGAACACGGGCACGTATAACCTACCGTTTAATAATAAACTAATACTAGGCAACCTCTGCACGGGTCTTATTAGCAGATCTTGCAATTTTTGGCGCCCGCACTCCGGCCTCGTCTGGCACGCCTTCAGAAACGCGTGAAACCTGGGCTTATTCGCGTCGCACATCAGGAGCATCTCCTTCATTTCCTCGAAGAAGTTTACGAACGGTGGGTAGGCCTTTAGTAAGTCCGTCGAGTATTTCAAAATTATGTTGCCGATGCTGCGCTCCTCGGTCCAGTGGGCGGACGTCCAGCGCAATTCTTCGAGCATTTTTATGTGCGTTTCGTAAATTAGGGGTAGGTTGCCGAAGATGATTTTTAATTCGGTGTTGTTCAGTAAGGCTTCTTCTTCGGGCATGTCTTCTAAGTGTTTTTTGAACATCTGAAAGAATTACATTAGATTAGTATTCTGGGGATGAAGGACTCGGGGGTAATATTGTGTGACCAACCTCTCTTTCAAGTCCAAAACAATAGAAGTCAAGTTTTCAGAAAAATTAAAAGATGGCGTTGGTCACAACAATAATTTGGCGCCCAACGTGGACCGCGATATTTACCGTCATTATCGTATTTAAAATGTTAACATAATTCGATTCGGTTTGTACTAGCTCCATCACCACCTGCTGTCGTGCCGTTAGAGCTTTGCGAGTTTCGATGGCCGGACTACTTTCGGGCAGGTCGTTCAGGCATTTTTCTGGACTCGCGGTGCAATCCAAAAATGATCCCGACACGGATAAGAGCCCGGCGTCGCTTACTGAAGACCTACGTTTGTAAACACTGGGCGAAGGTTGTAGGGCAAGTGACGATAACGTTTCCTGCAGTCTTTTCCGTTTCCGTCTGGTGGCGCTGCTCGGTGTCGCGCTCGGTTGCGACTCTCGCCTCGCCGATGGCGACAGAACTTGCTCTATGTACTAAGATTCACAATCAGATCGATATCATTTTGAGCAAGCGATACTTACACAATCGACTTCAATGCAAGCATTTAAACTTTAGAGCATTAATAGCAAACTAAATGCAATACTCACATCGTCAAATAAGTATTCTTTTTCGTCGAGACAAATCTGTTTCTGTACAGAGGTCCAAAACCATTCCGCCTTTACAAATTGGGCTCTCGAGGAGATCTCCGGACGTTCGGCCACGGTCGACTCATCGACGACCTACGAATACAGTACGTTAGGAAGACAAGTGTTTGGAAAACCGTTCACCCGACTATCTCAAATATGCATAATTGGCAATTAATCGTTTCAAGTTACGCATATCTTAATGGAAGCCAAAGAATTATGAACATGGATCGATAATTCTTTGGCGAAATGTATGCATTTCATTCATTGAACGTGCAAAAAATTACTGCCAGGATATTTACTGCTTTCAGTACATAGTGAAGTGTCGCCCTCTAGTGTGAAGTACAAACAGATATTGTTGAGTACCATGTATATAGCGTAGTTTTGAAAGTTTTAAAGAGAATAATAAAGTGAATTAATTTTAGACACGTGTGAGGAGAAAAAGAGCCGGTCTGTGAGACTGGGCGTAAGCGATGAAAGCGCACTCTGTAGTTAAAAGT
The DNA here is from genome assembly GCF_008802855.1 of Photinus pyralis. NCBI lineage: Eukaryota > Metazoa > Arthropoda > Insecta > Coleoptera > Lampyridae > Photinus > Photinus pyralis. The sequence continues at coordinate 1,696,687 of NW_022170596.1, forward strand.
AACATGCTAATGTACAGGTTTACTTAAAACAGGATGAAAATAAAAATTACCGCCACACGTGTCATATTTTTGATTTGACGCTTCTCCGAACACTGAAAACCCAGCAATATTCTCAGACACGTTTCGTATAAATAAAATGCAAGTAGGTAAAATATTGAAGTTAGTACCGCAACGCCAGATGATTCTCTTGTGTTCCTAGCGCTTGTCGCAATGTCGGGAAATGCATAGGAGGAAAAGTCGGGAAAGCAACTGTTATTAAGAGAGTCTCTTCCGTCGATTTCAGATAAATTACTTGCATTTAGGTCACACATTTTTAGGCTACGCTTACGTTTAAACTTGTCGGATTTAAATGATCGTTTAAATAAGTTCTTTTTAACGTTTTTGTGGCGAAAACTTGTTCGAGTGTCGCACGACGCGATCGTTTCCACTCGAAAGTCGCCAGAGCTCGTCTTTTGGTTCGCCGGTTGCCCGCCGATCGTTTGCCGCCTCCTCGACAAGTAATTTAACGGCGTACGGAGCAAGTGGGAAAGTCTCCTGCGGGCGTTCTCACTGTAGCTCAGATCGCATCGGCGCTTGTTCACTGCGGCGGCGAACAGCTCACGTTTGCGTTTACCCGATGACGTTGTGCTATTGAGATCTTCCGTTACACACGTATCGTCAAAGTAAGTGTTATTAAGATTTTGATGATCTTCGTGAAGGGTTTCTAGGGTGGAGTTTAAAGCTTGCGATTTTTGTGTAACCTTTGTGCACGTAGATTTACCTTTGGTATTAGTTAAAAATGGCGCGATAGATGAAGCGGGTTTGGAAAGGTTAATATGGTCCACGTCGAAAATCTCTGCTTGCTCCATCACCTGAAAAGGACAGTCCAACACCTTGCAAAGATTATATTGTTAATGATAGGAAAGAGTTACTATAGAAAGATTCAAAAATATACAGGGCGTTTCTACTCGTTAGTGATATAGCTTCGGGAGGACCATTTGCGTGCAGATAGACCGACGGTCGCTCGCTCTCCCTGAATAAGTGTCAACTACAAGCGGGATGAGAGTGGGATACAAACGGCTAATATACAATATTGAGCCAAAGCTCTCATGTTCAAATTGAAATTATTTCCTTCATTTGACACATGCTTTTTTAGTGTGACCGCCATCTTGAATTTTTTTAATGGCGACATACGTCATGTGATAGAAAGCTTATTTTTTTCTCTTTCTTATTACTTTAAACATGTATGGTGTTAAATTATGTTGCCATTAAAAAAATTCAAGATGGCAGCCGCACTCAAAAACCATGTCTACACATTTTTTTAATCTCAAAATATGTGAAATATTGTCAAATGGAAACATTCTAATCTTCATGTCCATATCTCAAACGATTTGAGCATAAAACCTTTGGTTCCATGTTTAATAGCGACCCTATATAATTGAGTACGGCACGAGACAGTTGGTCTACCTGCAGGAGAACTCCTTCACGGTTAGCATTATGGATGATCCTACGTGTACTTTAAATTAACCACCATGATCCTTCCTACATGATACATTCTGAAGATGTGCTGTTAATCAAGAGGAACACCCTGTATACATTCATACTTGCAAAAGGACCCCACACTATCTTTACTAGGAAGATACCTACCTTAAAATGACGTAGAAAGGAATAACTTGTCGGAAGAACCCTTCTTCTCTTTCTTCACGATCAAACATTAATGGAAAAATACTTAATTAATTTCAATTATGGCAAATATTAAAGAATGTCCCCCATCTTTTTTTTTTAATTTTCTGATCTGTTATTTCTTCATCTTCCAATTTTTTTTTTCGGGCCAAAAAAAAAGGCAGTGTACAACCGGCAAAACACTTTTTCTTATTAATTTTGGTGCGTAGAATCCAAAACGATTCGTACTTTTTCGATTAGACTTCTCAAAAAAAAAGTTATAAACTAGAAACCAATTTGGACAAAAAATTCAAAGGGCTGTAACTTTTGATCCAGTAGCCCGATCTTGGAACTGTTTGAAATTATGGATTCTACAGGCCACATTCTATTAGAAAATATTTTTTCCCGGTCGATCTAAGACAATTTTTTTTCGGGCCAAAAAAAAGGCAAAACCTTCCTTTTTTTACCAAAAATCGACTACACCAAAATTTCTCAAGAAAACACTTTCTCTTATTAATTTTGGTGTGTAGAATCCAAAACGATTTGTACTTTTTCGATTAGACTTCTCAAAAAAAAGTTATAGACTAGAAACCAATTTCGAAAAAAATTCAAAGGGCTGTAACTTTTGATTTAGTAGGCCAATCTTGGAACTGTTTGAAATTATGGATTCTACAGGCCACATGTTTTTTCCCGGTCGATCTGAGACAAGAGAAAACCCACTTTTTACACATCCAGGCAATCCACAACGCAAATTTAATATCAATGTGTGGTGGTGGTACACTTAATGGGGAAAGATCCATTTAATAACAGACGTTTTAGAGAACTTTTTGAATGATATTTGTTTGCAAAGTCGACGAGTTATGTACTTTCAACAAGATGAGGCACCGCCGCACAACTTTCACAGAATGGCTGAAGTTTTGCACCATTTATTTGGAGATCGGTGAATTTTGGCGGCGGATTTTTGAAAAAAATGTAAAGTAATTTACAAACTTTCTTATAAGAGGTGGAGCAAATCTTTAAATACAAAAGTTGTGGGGTTTACCATAAATAAATCATCAGAAAATGTAAAATAAAAACAAATGAATATCGTAAAGTTACTAAAAAAATGCAAATTTAGTAATAAAAATCATTTTAAGCAACTTTTAAAGAATACATTTTTCCGTTTGGATGTACAGGGTGAGTCAACGATTACGCGAAGTAACTTTTGATGAGTGCTATGGTTGAATATTCTCCACATTTAAAAATATTTTAAATTATACCTACAGGGTGCGTTCAAAGTAGGACTAAAGGGGTAGATTTTTTAATGGAACCCCCTGTACTTGAATGCATTTTTTTAATTTAATTTAATTAATAATAATTAATTTACACTACGTGTAATTGTACCACTTTTTTATTATTTGGTTAATATACAAAGAATTTGAAGTTTTAAAGATAATTCGATTTATAAGAAAAATTTGGCATTTTGTTTCTTTTTAATTTATTATTTGTTGCCAGTAAGTTCCGTAAATATGCATATTTGCAATTATTATCAAAATTGCTACTTAAATTTTGATTCCAGGTTCTATATCTTATATGGAGGGTAAAGTAAAAGTCAAATACATATTACATCTACAATTTTGTCCTTGTAGTTCCAAAGTTATAATATTTCATATTAAAAAATCTCACTTTTTAAAATGATACACCCTGTATATTTTTCTGTCATCTTTTCGCTCCTTCAAAAACCTTCAAGTTTTGGTAATAATGTTCTATACCTATCTCTGGTAGTTTTAAAAATATCTTGGGTTTCCTGCTTTTTAGATTCTGATATTCAGGAACTTGCAGCAGTGTGTCGCTCTTTCCTCAACTCAAACCACGTAAAAAATATTAAAGAAACCTTTTTTGTGCAAACTGTGCAACTGTAGATAGTTGGGCATCTATAAAAATTATTTTTTGAATGTACAGGGTGTCCCATTTTTACGGTGTAAATAAATAACTAGCACACCCTGTATATTTTTTGTTTTTCTGATGTCATTTGTTAACCTCTACATTGAAACCTATTCACCTCTTGATTTTTTGTCAATGTTGCCATTTTATTACTTTCATAAAAAACAAAACAATGCTCGAAAGTAAGTGTAGCATGCATCGCAAATTAATTATTTGCTGCCAGTACCATAATACAAAAGCAATCTATCGAAAAATCCTATCTTCAAGGCATTAAGTTACTCCGCACAATCGTTGACTAACCCTGTATGTATGTAAGTTGGCAATTTTCCTAGATAACCGCTCGAGCCTATATATTTTTTTTAAATTGTAAAAACAAAAACCGAATTTTTTATAGTTTTCAAATAGTAGGCCATGGAATCATGGAAATTTTGTTTTGTTCCAGTAGTAACTAAGGCATCCGATACCGATCAATAAAAATGGCTGACAGTAGAAACATATTTACAACATTTAAAAAATGATGGGTGTTCCTAAATATGATGACGGAAAGGGCTACCTCTGTGGCTTATTTGATGACTAAAAGGTTATATAAACATAGGTCCGCAAACGCTTCGTTACAGGGTGTTAAAATTTCGCTATACAATCCAAATCTTTAATTTATAAACATACATAAACACAAGATGCAATTTCAAATGCGAACTGTCAAAACTAATAAAACAAGAGATTATCCAAATAGTCAGGGCATTTGATAGATTTTACTACCAACTACCAAAAATAAATTTTATTATTTTTTTACTTACAAGAGACCAAAAAGTTTCAAACAAATCAGAAAATCAAATTCTTATTTTATAATCTTCCACTGAAAAAAAGTTCAGGGATGGAAAATGGAACATGACCCTTGAAACAACACCCTGTAGACACTGTCCGCTAAATAAACAAGTGGGGTCAAAATTTTCAAATCTTCTAAACGGAAATTTACTTACTTCTCAACCTAATACACCCTGTATATAGAAAAACAGTGATATCAGTAACCAACATTTTGATATTATTATACAGTGTGTTTATTCTAAAATTTTCTTATTTTATTTGTTCTATTTACTGTATCTTTATCATTTTTTTAAAATGTTTATTATTGTTCACGTAAAATAACTTGGCTGCAACTCAACCGGTAAAGAAGGTATAACCATTTTCGAGACCATTTTGTAGCCAGTTCTCTGTCTACAATTAGTTTACAAAAATTGCGCAAAAATTCCACCTGCAATTCTTGGTCAGGGAACCAAACTTATCAGAATGCATATTACACCCTGTATAATAACTTATTGTATTTTCGATTTATACAGGATGTCTGGTGTCTCAAACCTCTACCTTTTGTAACATTTTTTCAGATAAACTGTGGGGTCCTGTCTACATAAATTCGGGCATAATTCGTGCACATGAAACGGTAAGAGAAATAAAATCGGCTAAGCATTAAGATAACAAAATCAAGCAAGCGCTCCCCGTACTTACTACATGAGTACAATCAACATCTTCCAAATGCGTAACACTTCCGCCATTCGATTCTAAAACCTCAGCCATATGTTTATCCTCATCCTCGGGAAAACCGAGGAAGCAAACCTTGGCACCGTGAAAAGGTTTTAGTTTGTGTTCGGCCTACAACAACACAATTAAAAGACGAAAAACGGCCACCGTACAACTTACAACAACCACGTCAAGAGTCGCGCTAAAATCCGGGTTAAATCTCTGCTCCCAACAGGTGAACACCCACGACTGATGCATGACGGGAACCTTAAACGTAGCAGCGTACTGATACTTATCGCCACCGCTACTCTTCGCGATTAAATGTGTAACCTTCACGGACATATCCTTCCGAATTGATCCGCCCATGTGATGCACTAACGGCACGACCAAACTCTGAAATCCGACAATTACGTTTACTCACAGTCACGAAACCACACTTACCAACTCGTTTTTATTACGAAACCCCGTAAAGCACACAATAACGCCCGTCATCGACAAATTAAATAGCGGTCTGGTATTATCGGGTAGCTGCTCCTGTTTCTGCGATAGTTGCCGTAACGCCACCGGCCCCAAAATCGACTGCCTCTGCTTATACAACGTGTTATACAGGTCATCGTCGAACGTGTTCAGTACGTATATCGTTTTGCACGATCGATCCTCCAAGTATTGCAGTCCGTCGTCGGACGTAATTACGGGAACCCCGAAAGTTTGCGCGCAGTTGCATACGTCGGGATCGGCCGCCAACGGCCCGACCAAGCATAGCCTCTTGTCCAGGGGGAGCAGGACCGCTGTCGACAAAAATTAACGACGTTAGAAAATCGTGCCTTTAACCTTGAGAATGGGAACCATAACCTCACATTTACTTGCCACTAGAATTTCGCGAGGGGGTTGCATTTTGACTACTCACTTTCCGTTTTTGTAAAGTCTTCGGCGTTAGAATCTATGCTTATGGACGACTGTTGGTTTACAATACGAGCGTTGACTTCGTCCATTTTGAGTGCAAAATTTTGTGGTTACATCAACAACAAACTGCTTATTTACAACTACCTTAACTAACGAATACTCAATCACGAACGTATTAAACCTTCACTGTACAATAAATTTATTATTTCACGTTTTTTAGTGTCGAGATTCATTTTTGAAAATAATTTACGTTTGGCAAAAAAATGCAGACTTCAAAGTTAAATACGCGCTTCTGATTGGCCCATTTTTGAAAATGACAGGTACAAATCTAGATTGCGCTTCACGTTAGCCGATGCAGAGATGGCACGTCCGCAATTGAATGCGAGCGACAAGGACGAAGAAATCAACTTCACAATAAACGTTACTTTAATGAAATTTAAACTCATCACTTTTGCATAATAATTGTTGCATAAAGCGATTGCAACAAAAAATTGTTCAATTTCGATCGGTGATTTGTTTACAAATTAATAGTGGTATAATTTCGCCATTCGGCTCGCGATTTTCACAATTCGCGGCGATTTCCCACACTTTTTTCAAACAATACGCAATGTAAATCAATAAGAAAAGCGCTGAAATTTGCATCCCCCACAAAAAATGACTTTTACTTTAAAAAGGGGCCCAATTTGATCTAGAAAAAAAACACGTACCTTTCACCCTGATGTAGCAAAAGAGCGGTCTCGTTCTGCATTATACCGCACCTAAAATTAACAATTTTATTGCAAAAGGCACCTACTTTGCGAGGAGAGGTACCTACCAAACATTTGTAATGGACATGTTAACAGAGTGTTCGCAACTTACGCACTAATGATTTATCGCATACTCTTATCATGTAAAATTAGATGTTTCTTTGTATATTAGGCCTATTTTTATCGGTGATAAATTGGTAAAATGAGACAGTTCAATGTTACGCACTTTGCGTTATCAATAACATTCCTAAAAGTTCATGAGAGATGTCATCTTTTCTTATACTTTCTTGGAGGCGACAGTTTGGGTGGCAAGTAAAAGGGAATTGGCTATAATAACAATGTGCAAACTTTTTTTTGCGCACCCTAACGCTAAGGTAATCGCCGCCAACAAAAATAGGGCGGCATATGTAGGTACAACATTATTTTACCTACTCCAAGAGATTAACTAGTATTTTATTAACCACTTTCAAAAGCTGCCGAGAAAGTCTACTTTACAAGTGAACAAAAAGTTAATAAACGAACCCCTAAAGCAGATCTAAAACAGTCTAAAAAGTATATGAGGTATATATATACAAACTTGAAAAAAACGGTTCTTCTCAATATTCCTAGAACATGCTCTACACTTGACCCACCTTGACTTGACTGCAATTTGGAAGTATGAATATTTACAGGACATTCATAAGGACAAGTGCATAATTTTTTAATTAAAAATAAGTATCTAACGAACTTGTTACGTAAAAGATACATTTTCTGTATTGCAATTAAGGTTTTAAATTGACACGAATATCACCTGTACCTACATCCAGGCACATGTATAACAGAATACTCAATACCGAAAAATCAAGGAATATTAATAGTGTGTTCTCGGTATATTCATTGCTGAATATCCATAGAATATGTCAGACGAACGTGTATATTCATAGAACATTTTATGCATATTTGGAATATTCACAGCATGTTAAAGGAATATTCTAAAAATATCCCATGTTATCTGGGACGTGGCATGTAGGTCAACTGTGCAAAGTTTGAACTGAATCGATCCAAGTGTTTGACAGTTATCGTGTTCACGGACGGACAGACGGACATAATCGACTCGCCCCTATAAAGCTTATATCGCTTTGCTCTCCCGCTTAGGCTAGTAGGGAAAATACATAATATCTATATTAATTGGTATAAAATCATTTTCTTTTATTTTAGTGTTATTTAGTATTATTACTATGTTCTTATTATTGCCCGCATCAATGGGTATTATGGAATATACCTAGTGTATCTGTGAACAAAATGTTCATGTTTCTTTAGTCTTTAATTTTATATGTGCCTCTCTTTTTAAATACAGAAATATAAATGATCTTTGTAAATGTTCAGCGTCAAATTTTTAGTAGAAACAGTTCTGCCATCCGCCCCCCCCTCCTTCGCCCTGGAATTTTCAAAAGTCGGCACATATAGTTGGAATCGGTACCGAAAAGAACCGATGGTACATTGTTGCTGTTAAAATTGGGTTCTGAAGTGTTGGCGTTAAAAATTTTTCGTACATTGGTGGTTGCCGCTTATTATTATTATTATTATTAACGATAAAATATTATTAATAAATAAATAAAAATAAATTATATGTTAAAAGTCTTGCGCATGACCATTTTACGTATGACAAAAAAGGGTATAGATGGCTAAGCGTGCTGAAATTCAATTTCGGAGTCTTTTTTAATACCGAGTGATCCAAAATGACTGCGGACAGTTTGAATTTCCCACAAAACTAAGCATTTATACAGTTGGTAACATACCAAATGTCATTTGTTAAAAAGCAGTGGCGGATCAATTATCAATTTTTAGGTTTTCAAAAAATATCCATTCTAATGTTACGCGAGGGATAGTATTGCTAATTAAACGATCACCGTACAGTGCAGTAATAACAAATAGAAATTTTATCACTATAGCGCGTTCGCACCTCCAGATTCAGTATGGGGTCTTACGGACTAATTGCCTCTCTTACTAGTTTGCGGCATTCTTCGATAATACTATCCTTGTTTCTAACCGCATTGATGTCAAACTGACATATGATTAATTGGAAGTATTAAAACAAAACATAATCTCCTTGTGCTGTCATTGTCACGTTTGGCAAGCATGTATTGTATGTCTATAAGCACCATACTGAATTTGGAGGTGCGAACGCGCTATAGTATTGTTTTACCCACCAGCTTATTTAGATTTCAACGGGCGCATCTGTTGTTGGAACCAAAATTTCGAGTACTAACCTCTTCACAACGACTCTCAGGATCTTCGCGTACCTTGCGCCTCTTGAGGATCATATCGTAGGTATTTTTGTCCCCGATGACAAATCATGGCGCCTCGATGTCTATTGGCACTTCTGGAATATTCGCTACAATATTATTAGCACAGTTTATGAATATGTTAATATAGCGAGTAAGATGGGCAAAAGTGGCGCACTTAATTTGTGCATCAGTTATCACCTACCTACTGTTGTATTATCCTATTTAATTCAAGAGAAGCTCGGCCAAATTAGTCCACGCCCCTTTTTGTGTTTAGCATTATTTTCTTACTACCAACCGGCTTCGCATTGAACACGTTTAGAACTCCGAACCTTTTAGGCGGCAATTAAAGCCGGCAACGCACTAGGCAGCTGCGGTAGCGAATCCGAAAAGCACCATTCCCTTACTAGAGCCCGTCTAGTGTGTTACTGGGATAACGTTTTTTTTTCACGGCGACCCGTTGTTCTGTAAACGCTTCTGTAACATAAATTTAATTACGCGATTTATTTACAATTAATTATTAATACGAGCGCGAACTTTACTACTAATTGTTTCGACATCGATGTTGAAACGCCCATTAAACACCTTTCAGTTTGTTTATTATTATTATTACATAATTCGTAACATAATTAATACTTATATAACAAATGCGAAGTTTCTAGAAAACGGAACACGTTCTCAGGAGTTTAGAAGGTGTATCATATTTCCAGAAAAAAATGCGTCGCATCGGCTTTAATTCCTTATTGTCGGTGACTGGTCTTTTATCGACTTAATTGGTGGCGCCTGCTGGTCTGGGATTCTTGCTACCATTGCAACTTCAAACAGAAAATTTGGACGCACCCTGTAGCTGTACCTACTAACATAGAAACGGTCAGTCGTTTTCAATCGCAATTCTTCTTAGTCCATTATACTTTTTTAAACTTGAAATTTCGACTTTCAAATAAGAAGACTGTGACGATACTAAGAAGGATTGCGAAGAAATGAAAGGCAAATGACACGTATAGAAGACTAATGGTGTCATATGAATCGTGGTAGCACCTATATATATAGCTTGTGGTGGAGATGGTAGCAAGGAAAGAATTTGAAGGTGGTAAGCCAAGGGAATGTTGCTAACATGCCCCTATTGGTGCCAAAGTACCAGTGTTTTACGAATCTACATGCTCTCTTTTGCCTCCAAGCGCGTAAATTTAACGTCGAAGTTGAGATTTAATATGTTATATTCGTAATTCCATGGAAATGTCACTTGACAATAAATATAAATTCGGTTAAAAAAGATAATGCACCGACCAATCAGTGGCTTGTTGCAAAAGCAGAAGAAAAGTCGGTAGGTGCAAAATCCAAATCCAGTAAAGCCTATTATAAAGAATATGAAAGTTGTTTTCGTGGTTGAATAAGAAGCATCTTACGAACAAGCTTCAACCAAAGGATAGTGTACAATCCAAAGAAATCTTTTGCATTGTATCTTTTAAAAACTATCTCTGTGTAACGTATCTATCAGTTAACAGGAATTGACGAAGCCATAATTTAACCGAATTAACCAGGTTGGTACAAATTACCATGGCAACAATTGTAACCATTGCAAAATTTACTAACCAAGTTCCGTTTGAATTATAAGGCCCCTAATGTCAAGGTAAATAAATATGTGGTTATTTTTAATAATAATAATTTAAAAGTACATAATTCGATTGTAGTAGCGTGCAAAAAACAGTGTAGGTACATACCACAAAATAAAGACACACGATAAAAATAACATAAAAATAGTTAGAAGATGGTAGAGACAAGGACGTAACTGTTTTTAAAAATTATATTTAACAAGCTCAACAAATAATTTCTATAAAACTAGTATACTCCCATATAGATTTTTGTTACATTTTAAATTTTGGCGTTACAATTACATCGTGACTGATCCTTTACTCGCTTTTCTATAAATAAATAATACAAAAATGTAGAAATATATAAACACTGCAATACATGAGACTTTAAAAAAGTGTTCGTGTAAAATGGGTGACAAAAATTCACTCTGCAAATAACTACCCCACTATATTATTGGTACTAAAAGTGAAAAAATATGTGGTTCACTCAATCTAACACAATGAATATATAAAAACAAATAAATAATTTTTACATCACCGATTTTCATCACAAGCATATAGTCACTACCTACATTCCATGCAATACCCAACTGGTTCTCGTTTATTTTTGGTTTTAATTTTATTAAGCGTAATACAGTTCTAATCACTAGTCGTTTACTTAGGCAAGTCATCTTCGTCGTCACTAAAATCATTGTTATAATACTTATGGATAGACGAAGGTCGACTATTAGAAGGAGATGGGCTTTCATACCTTGACGTTTTCCTTGGAGGCTGCATGGATTCGTCAATGTCACTAGACTCACCGCCGTTCATGGAGTGGTTCGATACGGGCGACCCCTCTCGCGTAGGGGAGCTCGGCGGGCTCAGCGCGTTCATTATCCTATCCTTGGATTCGTTCCAAATATTTGTCAAACGCTCCTTGCCAAAGAGCAGCAGGAAGTTTTCAATAAAATCCCTAGATTTCTCCTCCCACTTGGCGATTATGTCGTCCTTACGCTCGCCTATCGAATCGATCACCTTTTTCCCTTTGTCTTTCAGTTCGTGCATTTTATTTTGCAATTTAATCTTTTTCTCGCTTAAATACGAGATGTTTAAGTCCTTGGCCGAGTAACCTCGCGCCAAGTTGCGCCGCACGTAAACGTCGTAATCGCGAACGATTCGCGCGACAATATCCGACGTGGAAACGCCTTCGGTCCTTTGCGTTGCGGCGAACATCCCTTTCGCCTTCCACGGCGCGTAGACGTCGTTGCAATCGTCGGTGCCGTACGGTATATCGTCGTGCGCGATAAAGTCGATCTTATGCCTCGCGAGGTATTCCTCGTCGATTTCCCACGGCGCGTCCCTCACCAGCTCGTCGACGTAACGGCAATGCTTGACGGCCTCGTACCGCTCGTCCTCGTTCATCACAGTTTTACCTTTTCTACTGTGCGTATCGTAATCGTTACACACTGCAAACAAAGAAGTTTAACTCGGCTCAAAACGGATCGCTCACCGAATTACCGCCGACTATCAGGTATACGTTCGGAAAGAGGCTTTTCGCCTGCATTAGCTGGCGAGCGTGACCCTGATGGAACAGGTCGTAGATTCCGTCCGCGTAAACTCGGACGGGACGGCCTGCGTTGCCACTTTTCGCCATGTCCAAGGTGATTCGTTTGCTGTAGTCGCATTGGTGTAGGATCCTTATGGCGATCGGGTCGTCACTGAAGGGGGCTGATGTACAGATTGACTAAAACAAATACAAAACTAGTATTCGGTTGTTAATAGCAAATGATTATCGCGTTTCGCAAGTGGCAACACGGTGCCATTTTTCGCCCCACATTATCTCGAAGGGGTTTTAAATGCTGGCGTGGATTTTAATTTATCCCATATTTTAAGGAGAACTCTGAAATGGGATTTTGAAAATAAAGCAGACTATAAGTCTTGCCCCTAAATTCATAGAAAGTCGACTTTTAATTACAAAATAATGGGTGTTCTGGGCCCTCCCCGAGCCTTTGCCTCCCTGTGATTATTTATTTTTTCAAATGTCTCAAAGATGAAATTCTAAAAATTAAATATTCTTCTCAAATAAAACTTTAATAAAATAAAACCATTAATTAGTCTAGAATCAAAAAATATATAAAAAAAATTCCAGTGAAAAAAAACAAAAAGAGCATTCAAATGAAAAAAAGTATTCCAGATTTTGACAAAAACATTTTGATTCCAATGTAATTCCGAAATGATTTAAAAAAGCCACATTCCGGAATAAAACACAAATCAACTAAAAAACGCGATTCCAATGTGATTTCGGACTTATTTTTAAAAAAGCCACATTTAATTAGTCACTTGGTTTAAATTACTAGATTGGGTTTTTTGAATTTTCCTAACCAGCACGAAATAAATGACACAAAAAAAAAACATTAAACTAATACAGATTGGTTGTACTAATACAAAAAAAAATTCGTGTTATAGAGGAAAACATTAACATTAGTATTAATTGAGAAGCACTGTTTAGCCAGCTAAGAGTGAATCTCGTTTCACAAGATTTTTAATTTTCCTTTTAAATGGTTGCAGAGGTAGCAACCGATAAACATGTGGAACCTTGTTGTACAAAAAGGCAGACAGGTAACAGGAAAAATATATAGTAGGTTGGATTGGTAGACCTCTGGCGGAGACCCCGCCCACTTAAAAATAAACCAAATAAAACCAAAATAAATTGTATATTTATTTATTTATTTTTTTGCCTTTATTTTTGGGTGTATTTGAGTATATCATGTATAATATGCATATCAAAACCTCAAATTGTTGGAATCTTACTTTCCACTCAGCTACACGAAAAAGGTCTTATCAATGCAAGGGTTGCGGAATTATTATGAACGGAATTTTTTTTGCAAAAATGAGTTTTTTCGCTAGGTAAATGAAATTTTAATAAATAATAATTTATTGGACACAAAATATCAACATAACAAGAAGAATAAAGGAGAAAGAAAAAAATACACACAAAAGGCGAAGTTCAGGTATGGAAAACTCCTTATCTGCTCTTATTTATAAGGCAAGCCTAAACAGATGCCAGGTCGAAAAAGTTCAAGACCCACTGAGCTAAACGCTGAAAGTTTTTACGTGAAAGTGCTAGTGAACATTAAGCTTTAGTTCAATAAGACTACAATACAGGGAAAGGACAAACCTGGAGGAAATTGTAGAAAAATATTAAAATTTTGAGGGTATCGAGAAATTCTGGGGGAAAAAATTTTAAGCGACCAAGAGAAAACTCTGGAACGACATAAGGAAACAACAGAGATAATAGGGCCACTTCAGAAAACTAGAGGATTAGCTTGACATAATTTCAGGGCAATAGCAGAGGTCCTAAATTTGACCTTTGTGGTACACCCATCACGAAAATTTACTACTATTCCCAGTAGGGATGGTTTCCTATCAAATTTTTGGGCTTGATGCCCACGTACGAAATTTCTTTTTTTATTATGCGCATAAAATTAGCGGATTGACGCACCTGAAGATCCTTCACTATGTCACTCACGTGAATTTCCATTTACACTTAAACAATGCATTTACATAGTCACACTAAAACTAAATTCAATCTCAACTATCAATGACGGAAATCAATAAACCTGCCAATTATTAAATGAAGGTCGCCATATCACAGCATTAAACGCATTGTTTTGTGACACGTTTTAATAATTTTCGTCGCAAATCCCAAAGGAACAATTGGTCCCCCAATTAACCGTAATTTTTTGGGTAAATCCAAAAGTGTCTCATCATTAGGCAAATTTATTTTATTACTAGATCGCAAAAATGTAATGCGTCATAAAATAGGCCAAGCTAATTGACATTATACTGTAATTTGTTTCCTATTAGAGGCCACAATTGGATACCTACCGCAATTCCACGAATAATTGAATTTATACCTACATAACATTTATCAAACATCCGTCAATTAATCGTTATTGGACCACAAAATTATTTATAACAAAAAAATTGTGCGCAATTTTGCAAACAAGAAATATTACAGTTTCAAAAGTACATCAAAAACATATACCCACTGTGTGTCATATGTTCACTTTTTGACCCCAACTCCAATAGGATTAGGGACCCAAAAGAACAAGTTTCAAAAAGCTAAGACCCTCCCTTCGGGTGTTATAGTGCGCTCAGATGGATTTCAACAAAGTTTCGCTTCCATGGGTGACGCTAAAAAATGCAAGAATTCAAAATGTTTTATTTGGGAATTACATTCCGAAAGTCCCAAAATTGAGTATTTTTCTCAGCAAACAGGACCCCTATAATCTATGTTCGAGTCTGATGTAATTCCGGAAAGATTAAAAAGCTACATTCCGATGCATTCCGGAATAAAATACAAACTAAGTAAAAAACCGCGATTCCGATGGAATTCCGGAATGAGTAAAAAGTCACATTCCTATGCATTCCGGAATAAAATACAAATTAAATTAAAAAAACGCGATTCCGATGTAATTCCAGAATGATGTTAAAAAATCCACATTCAGATGCATTCCGCAAGAAAAAAGAATTTAAAAATAAAAAAGGCAATTTCAATGTTAATTCCAGAATGATTTTGAAAAAAGCCACATTCCAGAATAATCCAAAAATTCAAGCCATAAATTAATTATAAAAAACGCGATTACAATGTAATTTCGGAATGTTTATAAAATAGTCACATTTTGATGCACTCCGGAATGATTTAAAACGGCCACATTCCGATGACATCCGGAATTAAAAAAATTAAAATTAAAAAAGGCGATTCCAATGTAATTCCGGAAAGATTAAAAAGTCACATTCCGATGCATTCAGGAATAAAATACAAATCAAGTTCCGATGTCATTCCAGAATGATGTTAAAAAATCGACATTCAGATGCATTTCGTAAGAAAAAAGAATTTAAAATTAAAAAAGGCAATTTCAATATAATTCCAGAATGATTATTTAAAAAGCCACATTCCAGAATAATTCAAAAATTCAAGCCATAAATTAATTAAAAAACGCGATTCCAATGTAATTTCGGAATGATTATAAAATAGTCACATTTTGATGCACTCCGGAATGATTTAAAACGGCCACATTCCTCTGCATTCCGGAATTTAAAAAATTAAAATTAAAAAAGGCGATTCCAATGTAATTCCGGAGATTTTTAAAAAATCCACAATCCGGAATTTAAAAAAATTAAAATTCTAATGTAACTCCGGAATGGCAAAAAAGCCACATTCCGGAATTTTAAAAAAACATTCCGATGTGTTCCAGAATCAAAAAATATATAAAAAACATTCCAGTGAAAAAAAAACAAAAGAGCATTCAGATGAAAAAAAGTATTCCGGATTTTGGCAAAAACATTTCGACTCCAATGTAATTCCGAAATGATTTAAAAAAGCCACATTCCGGAATAAAATATAAATTAACTAAAAAACGCTATCACGATGCGATTTCGGAATGATTTAAAAAAAAGTCACATTCCGATGCACTCTGAAAGTTAAAAAAATTTATGAAAAAAAGCGATTCCGATATAATTCCAAAGTGATTTAAAAAAAGCCACACTCCGTAATACAAAAAATTAAAAAGACGATTCCATTGTAATTCCGGAATGATAAAAAGCCACATGCCGGAATAAAAAAAAATTAAAAAAAACGATTCCATTTCCCGAATTTTTAAAAAAGCTGCGTTACGTAATAAAAAATTAAAAAAGGCGATTCCGATGTGATTTCGAAATGATTCTAAAAAAAGCCACATTCGGATGCACTCCGAAAGTTAAAAAAATTTATGAAAAAAGCGATTCCGATATAATTCCAGAATGATTTAAAAAAAGCCACACTCCGTAATACAAAAAATTAAAAAGGTGATTCCATTGTAATTCCAGAATGATAAAAAGCCACATTCCGGAGTCAAAAAAAAATTTAAAAAAGCGATTCCAACTCCCGAATTTTTAAAAAAGCTGCGGTACGTAACAAAAAAATTAAAAAAGGCGATTCCAATGTAATTCCGGAATGACAAAAAAGCAACATTCCGGAATAATTTTTTAAAAAGCCACATTCCGTAATAACAAAATGAAAAAGGCCGGCTCGTGTGGCGCAGTTCAGTTGAAACTGGACTGTGGTGCTAGGGTCCCTGGTTCGAATCCGGGTTCGGGCATGGATATTTGTAAATGTATAGTGGGTTGGGTTGGTAGAGCAGCCTTGGCTGAAACCCCGCCCACTCAAAAATAAAGGCAAAATAAATAAATAAATAAAAAGGCGATTCCATTGTAATTCCGGAATGATAAAAAGCCACATTCCGGAATCAAAAAAAATTAAAAATTCCGGAATTTTTAAAAAAAAGCTGCGTCACGTAATAAAAAAATTAAAAAAGGCGATTCCAATGTAATTCCGGAATGATAAAAAAGCAACATTCCGGAATAATTTTAAAAAAGTCACATTCCATAATAAAAAAATTACTAACGGCGATTCCAATGTAATTCTGGAATGTCACATTCCGGAATTTTAAAAAAACACACTGATGACAGGCAGTTAAGGTATGTTAAACATGAAAACATCACATTTTATTACAGTTTGCTAAGGCAGCTGTACCAGGGGGTGTTCAATTAAGAGGTGTACAGGTACACTACCCCTTATTCTCTTTTTAGAGGTGACAAATTATTAAACAACATGTTCGCATGTAATTTACAAAGGATTAAGGGGAGATTTACAAGGGAAATACAAAATAAAACAATTGCATTTAAAAGGATATGTAAATAATAACAGAAACAAAAATTTCAAACATAGTTTCACCGACGGACAGTCGAAAATATACCTGAAAATTGTGCAAGGTCTCTTCTGGCTACCAAATGCAAAGGGGGCGGGTTCATGAACAGCAAACAAAACTCCCTCACATCTTTAGACTTTATTCAGTACGCTAAATTCTCATAAATATGGCAACACTGCCAGACGCCTGATAAATTCTCCAATTAAGAAGTATGGAACTGAAACCCTAACCTTCAGCGCTATTTATTAACGTTCATTAACAACGCATAATTAAATGTAGTTAAGAATAAATTCGTGCTCGTTTCGCCTTCGGAGCAACTTTATACTCTTCATCTTCTGAAATATCGCCATTAACAGAACTATCCGTGCTATTCCCCGGCGATCCGGGCGGACTGAATGCGTTTAAAATTTTATTCTTCGACTCCTTCCAAATATTCGTCAATTTCTCTTTGCCGAACCGCCCGAGGAAGCTTTCGACGAAATCCTTGGATTTTTCTTCCCATTTCGAGATCATATCGTCCGTCCTCTCGCCGATGCTGCCGATGACGTTCTTCCCCTTGTCTCTCAGTTCGTGCATTTTTCGTTTGAATCGAATTCGCTTCTCCTTCAGGTAGGAGATATTTAAATCCTTCGCCGAGTAACCGCGCTCGAGATTGCGCCGCGCGTACTCGTCGTAATCGCGAACTATACGCGCGACGATCTCCGACGTGGAAACGCCTTCAGTTCGGTTCGTCGCCAGAAACATGCCTTTCGCCTTTAAGGTCGCGTAGATGTCGGAGGTGTCGCCGCACGCGTACGGCAAATCGTCGTGCGCGACGAAATCGATCTTGTGCGCCTCTAAGAAGTCGTCCGTGACCACCCAGGGGGCGTCTCTGACGACCTCGTCGACGTATCGACAGTGGCGCACCGCTTCGTACCTTTCATTTTCGTTGAGAACGGTTAGCCCTTTCAGCTTGTGTAGCATGTCATCGCTGCAAACTGAAAACAAAATGTTAACGGTTTGTTACTTATGTGTTCATACCAGCAGAGAATTTTCTATCATCACTTATAGCAGAGATACACTGAAAATCACAGAAGAAAAACTTAATTTAAAAAAAAACAATTTCAATTCAATATAGTGTAGCTTTTTTATTTAAAAAAATATTAAATAACCCAATTATGGCTAATTGACAATTTGACGGTCAATTAGAAATATCTGCCTTGCCAATTAGCACTAATTGACGCATCATATTAATTATCTAATGAGAGACAGTTCATGCTACAGTGACTCTAGAGAGACAGTGGCGACAATAATAGCTCAGCCGCCATGTTGCATCGAAAATTCAAATTAAAAGTAGGCAATACACAATACACGTATGACGTGTTGCGTATGCTACAATATTAAAACGTGATATTAATTAAGAAGTAGACATAGGGATTTATGTGCATTTCCCTATACCTACTTTTAAATTACATTTCTTCTGAAGGGCACCTAATTTTATGCAACCAAAATAACTTCTTAAAACAAATGAAGATCTGGCTATCATATTAATTATATTTTAATCCTTAAAACTGTTACCGGCACTACACCAATTGACAATATCAATTTTTTCTTCGCACACGAACGATAATAAAAATACAGAAGCCAAAGCAACAATATTCAAATTAAATACTATGCCGATCTCCGAAGAGTGTATTATTTCCTAACCGCCTAATCTTCTTAAACCCTTTTTCTTCTGCTCCACGTCTGAAAAATCGGAAATGACCTGAAATTTCCCTTCCTCGCCCCTCACAAAAACGATTTGTTTGCTATACCATCATTGTAACTAATCAATTGAATTATTGTTCAAGTTAATTAATTAATGCACCGACTAAAATTTGGAATTATATGATATACCAATTTGTTAATTATAAATTATCCATCAGAGTTCTGTAAAAAATTAATTAACCCTAATAGTCACGTTCCATTTATCAATTGTAATAAAATGATTAATTAATTCATACTAATTATCCCTTAGTTCTAATGGGACAGATAAATGTGTCACATTGACAGATATGTTAATTGGTGCTAATTACCCCATGCATCACTAAATTAGTTTCAATTAGAAAATTTCAAATAACCTGGTCAACTGGCAGTGCTATAGTGCGGTAAAATTCTTTGCCTCGCTATGTTCCCCTTACCTCCGACTATCAAGTACGCATTTGGGCACAGATTCTTGGCCTGCTGCAGTTGTTTGGCGTGGCCCTCGTGAAATAGATCGTAGGCGCCGTCCGCATAGATGCGTACAGCGCGCGGAGCTCTGCCGCTCACCGCGATCTCTTTTGTTATTTTAAGTTTGTAGTTGCAGGCGTTTAGCAACTTAATCGCCTCCGGTTCGTCGCTGAACGGCGCTTGTTGATAGACAGACTGAAACGTAAAAGGAAGAATAACAAATTCGTATTTGGTAAACGAGGGGGAAACCACTTGTACAGTCAGTGTTGTCTTTTACATAGTTGCGGTTTTAACAATCCCTACTGTCAAACGTCAGTACAGTTTGTTCAAATTTGTGGCGAGAGCTCTATTCGTTCGAATACAAAAATATTTAAATGAAGCTACAAAATCAACTCTAGCTCTGAAACATTTAATTTGCGGATTTTTTGTTTCTTTTCAAGAGTACTATAGCCAGCTAAAATATTCGACCTTCTTTTAGACACACCCCGTATATTCAAGTTTTGAAAAAAAAATAAATCATATTTGGCTCAATTCGACCACTTGACCAAGTATTGCGTTCAGTAGGCTGGCATATCACTTGGCAAGGTGTCTATAGATTTTCAGAATCTTTTTTTTGTTAAAATAGCCATCAAATGAGGGTAATTTTTTTTTGCGCATCAGTAAAATGTATTTTCATGGTTTTGTAAATATCCGTCAAATATTTGAGAAGATACATAGTGTAAAAATGCAGACCCCAAATAGTTTTATTTCTTTGGACACCCTGTATATAATAATTTTTGATAGTGAAATAGTCACCATTTAATATGAACAAGAGCATTTTGCGTACTACAAGTATTTAATATTTTCCGAAGCGCAAATACTCAGATAAATATTTATTTAAATAATTGACTTCGAATTGTGACCATTTAATCCCAATTTTTCTGCGAAAGTTACATCCACATAATTTTATATTCTTGACGATTTTTATTTTTTACTCTTATTTTTGGTGAATGTTTTGTGCCCATTTCCATTTTTTTTCTAATTTATCCTTATACAGGGTGAAAAAAAAAATGTTTAGGACAAATGTTGTAGTATAGGGTAGGGATTTTATAAATGTTTTACTTTCAAAAATCGATGGTGGTTGTTTGAAATTTTTGATCGATCGCTATTTTATTATTTAAAAAATAATTGTAAATACAAATGTTTTAGAGAGCTAAAAATTTTTGTTTTCTTTCAATAGTCCTTAACATAAGGGAGTTTAGATTTTTCGGAAAACAAAAGAACGCCAATAACTTCGAACCAGGGCACTAAATCAAAAATTGGAACTAAGAAAAGTTGTAATGACTTAGTATTAACACCCTGTATAGCACCATAAATCCAAATTTTGTAAAAAATTTTCAGAAATATTTTTTTTGGAATTTCTCTTGAATTAAGAACTATATTCCGCATAGTTGGCCCAAAGATCCTTGCGGACAACACTTAATTTGCTTGTGAATGCATGAAATTTACTTTTTAACAGAGTTTTCCGGCCACTGAGGTAATTGTTTATTATTGACTTTCCTCGTAGTTCTTATGTTTTAATTCGCATAACATTATTTATCTTATCATGTCCCGGAACTTTCTTATCTTTTTGTTTAAATATAGAATTTTAAATTTCGCTGTATGTAATATTTGAACTCTAGAATTTAGAATTTTGGTTTTTGAATTCTGTTCCTTCTTTGAAGCTATCCACTTGTATTAAATTCGTGACTAAACATTATGCAGTAGGTAGCCATGTCTTACTCATCGCTCCATCTCTGTCCCACACTGGACAGTGTCTTAAACCCTAGCCATAACAGATACAAAGTATAGGCGGAGACCGAATCGAATGCTGATTTGTAAGTAAAAACAGGAAAAAAACAAAATTTGCTGATGTTTTGTTTTAATTATGTCCCCTTCAGTTGTATCCAGAAATCTAGTTTTTGGATCAACTTTATACAGAACTGCATTCTTCATTTTGTATTGCGAAAGTGCTTGTCATTATAAACAAAATACATGTGTCGCAATAATTACTAAATGCTACCATACTAAAATTGACAATAAAGCAAAATTTACACAAAAAATAAGGTGGCTATGAAACAAAAGCAAATGTCGGACTACTAAGTGTGCCGAATTACCGCACGCCTATTGTTATTCCATTTCAAAAAAATCCAAAAAATCATCCCAATTAATCCTGTTTCAAAAAAAGAAATCCAAGGAGACAAAAATCCCACGCATTCCAATTAATTCCATTAAAAAAAAACCAAAAGAGCAGGAAGATCCTACCCATTCCAATTAATTCCATTTCCAAAAAAAAAGGACAGGGGACGATGGTCACATTCCATAACCAAAAAAAATCATTGTTAAAAAAGCGCTGTTTTGCAATTTCAACATAACCTAACGGCGCGGGGACGCACCGACGATAGGATGGGCCGTGTAAAGGGACACAAAAAAAAATTAAATTAAAAAAAAATTTCTCGAAAAATTTAATATTAAAATAAAATAAAAATTGACCAACAGAAATCTCTTTCATTGTTTTGCATTTTCAGATTAACCTGAGAAATCGCCGTGAGGACGCATCAATGATAAGATGACCGTGTAACCGGAATATCTTTAAACATCACGTTTTATTATTAATAATAATAATAATAATAACCTGGTGTTAACACCCGTCTACTGATATAACTCCACAAAAGTGAGGAAAAAATAATAAAACTGCCTTTATTGTTCAAAAAATAGAAGAAACATTTATGCCACTACATCCAAATTAAAGGCAAAGTTCAGTACTGCAGTCTGCTCTTCCACTTAACCTTATTAAAGGAAAAAAAACTAAACAATAAAAAACAAAATATTCTTAAACGAGGTGTATGCTTAAAACCATTAGCACTTATGCCACACCAAAAATTAAAAATATTAATTATTATGTATTATACTACCCTTCATTCTTCTAACTTCTACGTACATGGATTTTTTCAGAAAGAATGCATGTTCGTATTCAAAAAATGAAGGTGATGATGGTTTCAAAAAACCAAAACGTTGCACTTAAAATCTAATCGTGCCAGGTTGTAGGGGAGAAGTTGGACTGAAAAAGTATCTCTTTAAAAAAACAAACGGTTTCTTCGTTATCTTGATAATTATTTATGAGCTAAATGCAAGAAAAAACAAATTTTATAAACTACAAAAAAACAATCTTTATTTGGATAGCCCTTGGCCTCGCCCAAAACAACACAGATCTATTAACTTATTTAAACAAAAAATTATTTTAAATCCAATGTTTTTGTTTATTTTTATTTGTTTTTCTTATTTTATGGATAACTTGATTTCCCAAATTGTATATAGAAATCCAATAAAACCATTGCAGATATGTAGGTATCGGACCTTATTAATGAAACTACAATATACAGGGCGTCCCATTTAAAAAAATTTATCTTTTCAGCCCCCTACTTTTAAAAATATGCAAATTTTTATGCTACCTACCATATTATCGTACAAAAGCATAACTCGACAAATCCTTCGTTGACTCACCCATAATAAATTTTGTTTGTACAGTCCATAGTCTTTGTACCAGTATATGTAAGTTAAGTGGTATTCCCCTCGTTGGCATATTAGCGAGAAGCTCGGAAAAACTGGCACAGTGAGATTAGCGACATGCATAACAAGCAAACCGGTTTAAACCGATGTAGAGGTCAAAGCCAACGAAATTTGGTAAAGTTCGTTCACGGAACTCCACATCGAAAGTAGCACAAACAGAACGTATAGAAAGAGAAGAAATTAAAGCGAACAGAACGAAACTAAAAGAAACGATCAAGCAAATATTGTGCTACATTACCTTAAATCTGCTGGGCTTATACTGCTATGGTCAGAACACAATATGGCACGATTAACACTTTGTAATATAATGCGCCCCCAATTTATTTAACATAAGCAATGAATAAACCTGTAAAGCGTGGTATCCCCTGAGATAGACGAAAAGGTAAGCGAAGTTTATCATTGGTAGACTATCTAGATTAGTTCAAGGCCGAATAAATTAATATCGGCCGCTTTTCAGTACCCCAATTTCTTCAAATAATAAAATGTAACATACCATAATGGGCTGCATTTTCGTACGGCTTTCGTAGATGTTGTCCTCGGACCGGCTTCTGGTACGCTTCCGTGACATGATTACTGACGGATTAGTTTCGGTCCCACCTGATGTATGAAAATCTAAAATGCAGATAAGCGATAATATCTTCGGAAAGGACTCTTATCGAAATGTAAATATTATTACGTAAATTTCTGTCTAGTTGACATTTAAATGTTTGCACCCCCAAAATCACATAACCTCAAAATATTGTTAGCCAATCACTTTTTTTGTGAGACCACAGCAGGATTCAAAATTAACCCCCCAAAAAACACACACAAACAGGACCGTACTTACCTAACATACTGCGAGGAACATAAATACAAAAATATAGAGCCCCGATTCTTCTGCAAAAGCTCACTACGTCAGGACTCGGAAGGCGAAATGAACTGGCTGAACGTGGTCGCCCTCGCCGTCGCCAATAAAGTTAAACGTGGCGCAAACGTCACCTTCACAACTCATCGCGAATTATACAAACATAACGGACATATTCTCGCATCCTTTATTTACAACAATCACATTCAATTTTCACACATTTTTATTGATTTTCTCGTGGGGTTATGCAGGTGTGTGGCTATGTGTCACAGCCACGTGACGCGTGACGTTAAATCGTATGATTGCGCGTCGTGGCGGACGTCACGTCAGACAAGATAGCTTTCCACTTCAGACAGGCTCCAGGTAAATTTTATCGATAGCGCCCACACGTGGGCAGGTTCGGACTACTTAATTAAGCATGTAGGTAATTCCCTAACCAATTACGGTACCTACTAATTAAGTTTGTTCCCGTGACATAGGAATTTCAATTATGATATTAAGTGGGGAAATTTATTATAACTTCCCAGTTGCATTGGTCCTTGGCAACTGTAAATAAAACAATACCTTGACCTTGTTTTATAAAATACGTAGTAATTTTAATAGAATGGGTGTAATCTTAATTGGTCTATTACAAATGTCCTATAAAATAAAGATAAGGTATCTGCGTTATCTTGAATCTGGACCAATTTGTAGAAGATTTGCAACGTGTCCATTTGTAAAGAAAGTGTTCTTGTTTTTTTCAATACACAGAATAAATAGTACGCTCAGAATTTTAAGGGCCCTTCTTTTATCAATAAGCAACTATGTAGGCAACCCAACATACACTTGAGCGAAAGACAACGACGGACTTGTGTAAATGATTATAAATGGGAATTCTCCATCAAATTGGATAATAAATATAGTAATAGCATTTATAACTAAATTCAATTATAATAGCACCAAAGTGGTGCAAGTTGTCCGTATTGTGGTGATATGCCCCTACGGTTAGGCAGCACACCTTATATCTTAAAGAATGACTACGGGAAAAAATAAATAATAAGGCGTCGAGACGAATACAGAAAAGCGTCGTGGAACAGGCATCGAGAAGGCTCGAAAGAGGCGTTGCGAGAATTAGAAGCGTCGAGAAAGTCTTAAGGAGGCGTCGAAGAGGCTCAAAAGGAGCGTAAAGAGTAAAATCTGACGTCGAGAAGAAAGTTTAAATATGACGCTGACAAGACAAGCGTCAAGAAGGCTTCCGAATAATCCCGAAGAAGACCTTCGAAACGGCTGGGAAGTGGCGGAAAGGAGGTACGAAGTAGGTGCGAAGACGATAAGACTAAAAAACGGAGTCAAGGAAGCTCGCAAGCGGTGACGAGAAGGCTCGAAGGAGATGCCACGAAAGCTAAAAGAAGATTTCGAGACTTGAGAGAATGCGTTCGGTGTCGAAGAAGGGGTCGGGACAGTTAGAAAGGAGACGTCGCGAAAGCTAGAAAGTGATGGTGTAAGGACTCGAAGAAGGCGTGAACAGAGCTCCAGGCGTCACGACGCTACACAAGCGTTGAGACGTCGATAAGCCTCGAAGGATGCGGCCAAAAAGTTCGAAGGCGAAGTTGAGAATGCACGAAGACAGCGTGGGGAAATGCAGAAAGGGGAGGCGTGAAATAGACAGCATCGACAAGGCTAGAAACAGAGAAAGATAAAAGACGTCGAGAAAACTTAAAAACGAAGATGACGGGGAAAAGGTTCGAAAGACGCGTCGAGAAAACTCGAAGGGAGCGTCGTAAGAGCTAGGAGGGGGGTTGAAAGTAGACGTCGATCAGATTCTAAAGGTGCATCGACAAGGCTCGAAGGAGGTGTTTAGAAAACTCAGAAAGGCTATTAATGAGAAGGTTCAAAAGAAAAAGGTCAACGTGTTTCAATGTCCATTAACCTAGCAGAGCAAGGTCAGCAGAACACAATCAAACATATTGCATAATTAGGTGCCCTATCCCCGAATTAAATGCTCCTTTTTTTAAATTATTACATGTTCTGCCAGGTTCATATGAACTCACCAGAGCACTACCTTAAAAACCCAAGAAAATGAAAAGTGAACTAACTATAATTAGGTGCAAATTAGGTGCCCTATCCCCGAATTAAATGCTCCTTTTTTTTAAATTACTACATGTTCTGCCGCAGGTTCATATGAACTCAGTCACTACCTTAAAAACCCAAGAAAATGAAAAGTGAACTAACTATAATTAGGTGCAAATTAGGTGCTAATTAAGTGCCCTATTCCCGAATTACATGCTCCTTTTTTTTAAACTATGACATGTTCTGCCAGGTTCATATGAACTCAGCAGAGCACTACCTTAAAAACCCAAGAAAATGAAAAGTGAACTAACTATAATTAGGTGCTAATTAAGTGTCCTATTCCCGAATTAAATGCTCCTTTTTTTAATTATGTAACAATTTAAAAAAAAAGGAGCATTTAATTCGGGAATAGGACACTTAATTAGCACCTAATTATGCAATATGTTTGATTGTGTTCTGCTGACCTTACTCTGCTAGGTTCATGGACATCGTGTTTCATTCCTCCGACACCCCGAGGGATACCGAAGGCGGGATGCTAAGGGTTTTCTGGCCCTCTTCAGCCAGACATCGGGATAACGGAAGTCGTAAGAGCTTGGATATTGTAAGCCATCCTACACGTGAGATGAACCTAAGGATGCTGGAAGGGGAGGCGACTCCCATGTCCGACCAAGATGCTTTTGGGCAAAATGTGCAACGGGTTAGCGATAGCTGCAAAATCCCACTCTTGATTGGTATAGTGTGCAGTGCTCAGAAAGTATGCCCACGAGTAACCTCAGGTTCTTTCTTGCTAGCCCTGTGCAAAAACGCGCCAGGCTACGGGGTGGTCCTTTGAAGGCTTCTCTCGCATGGCGCCTATCTAGTATCTAACATCATTTTCCACTTAGTAAACCCTGCGCTGGGCCTTGGTGTATTGAGTTATTAAGTTGTTTGCAGTTGCAACTGTAAGTGGAAAAGCTGGTTCGTTTTGGTGTTAAAGTCTTTGGAATTGCTACTGCGACAATAACAATATAAGTAGTATAAATGTAATTCACTATAAAATAACCGCAATAAAAAAAAGGTCTTTTCTTATGTCCCAAAGTACCTCATATTTCTCATACATATTTCAAATAGTAAGTAAGTGTTACTTTCACTAGATGGTTAGTTTTCTGCAATCATTTCCATAGACACAGCATTGTCATATGTTGTGAACGTCATTTTATATCGTACTTCGCGTCTCATTTAAAATAAGAATGACAGATGTCATTGGAATTCATAATCATCTGTTTTACTTTATCTACCCTCACGGTTAAAGAGCCTACTTATTCAAACCTATTAAAATGTCAATTTATTATCTACTATAAAAAATAGTACATTATATACCATAGGTAGAGAAGTCTAGTATTATTGCCTTAGCACCAAAATTACATCCGGAGGCGCTTACCCAAGCTACAGGTAATTTTACAGTAACCAAGCTGTTTTTGTCGGGTTGATGGACAAGGGGTCGATGTATAATACACCATTCTTCGATTACATAGCATCAAATTTACCGGTTATTAGTCTAGACATATCATCATACCCATACCCCAGCGTATAGTAGCCTCTATCATCGGCCACTGTCATTGAGGCGACAGAGGATGCTGTTTACAAGCTCCACAGTAAGTGGTGGTAGCTAGCACCCCACCTTGGGGGCAGCCTCTTACTACTGTGCACCTTAGTATGCACAAAGTAGGCGAGGGTTTCCATAAAGGGATGGGAAGAGTGGGACAAACACAAAATGAAGAAAGAAAGCAGACGTGTGCACTGAAGGTGGAGGAAGAATCAGAGATTAGTACATGCAGCCAAGAGAAAGAGAAGGAGGAAATAGACAGGGTGGCACGGAGAGGACAACAAAAAGGAAGGGGGAAACAAGAAAGAAGACAGATCTGGGCAGTATTCGATTTTGTAAATACTTTTTAGTATTCAAATACTTTGTAATTAAATACTTTTATGGAAGCAGTATTTGTATTTGTAACTCAAATACTTTCGCAAATTTTTAGTATTCGAATACTTAGCAAAGTATTTGAATACTTTTAAGTTAGGTACCTATTCAAATATTTGAGAACTATTTAGAAATTTTTAGGGGAAGTTTCCATTATCACAAAATCAAATATAAAAATCTGATACAACTGAATACAGAACGATCCTGGAGTGAAACTTTTTGACCCGATAGTCTACGTAACATAAAAACATAGACACCTTTCTTATATCCTTAAGACCATGTACTTATATCAATTTTCAAAGCGATCGCACGTTTCTAAACATGTAATCATGCACACGGACAGACGGGCGGACAAAAAAGGATCTGTTTCAAAATCGCTAGAATTAATTTCAGAAAGGTGTACGTGTCATGTGCACGACGTACGATCGCTTTGAAAACTGGTACACGTATTCTTAAGGATATAACTGACATAAGACAGGTTCTGGTACCCCCTATATAACAATATAATAACAATAATACGCTTTTACTCCGCTTAAATTTGTTTATAATAGAAATATAAAAAAAGCTAACCTCAGCTCAGGAAAAGGGACTACATTCAGTGCATAAAACGCTGTTCTTCCATGTTAGTTGCCTCCATACAAAGTATAACTTGACATTTTTTAAGTAGTATTAAGACTTTTATCTAGTACTATTTTAAATTTTTAATGTATTTGAGTGACAAGTATTTGAATACTTTTCAAATTAATCTAATAAAATACTTTTCAAAGTATTCGAATACTTTTTATAGTATTTGAATATCTTTGATAGTAATAGAATACTTGTGAAAGTATTCGAATACATTCTAAAGTATTTGAATACTTATTTTTGAAAGTATTTGAATACTTTTCAAAGTATCTGTATTTAGTATTTGCTTGTGTTGGACGTAAAAGTATTTAGTATTGAAATGCTTTTGATTTGTCTAAAGTATTTACTATTCAAATACTTTTTGAAAGTATTCTGCCCAGCTCTGAAAGAAGGAAATGAGATCAAAGCTGGATGCAGGCATCGGAAATTAATGGACAGGGGAGAGGCTATCATCATGAAGAAGTACAGCTCCTTCTAATGCAGATATTCCAGTGGCCAAAAGGGTGCATCTCCACCACCTTTCGGGTCGGACAACACTCAGTTAGCCGCCCTCCACCCCACAACCACCCCGATCCACTACATTGTTTGGCATATGTCGGGGCCCAACGCAGTGGCAACAAAAGCGGTGGAGATGCACCCCTGTTACTTCCTACAAGGGACACATCCCCACGACAGTTGACTAAATTCTGGGAGAGGCGGCTATGCCAAAGTTAAAAGTGTCAATCTTCCGGGGACCACTATTTCGAAGGGACCGTCATGGTTAGACACGTATGCGTAATTTATGATATTTTGCGAGATAATAATCTTTTTTTTTTAGTATTTTAAGTAGTGAAATAAGAATAAATAAACAAAAATTCTATTTATTGAAGATATTTTATAACGAATGTGATCTATTGGAATATTGTGGCGCCACCTGTTAGCCGTTTATCTAACCTAGGTAGAGTGACGCGTCAACGGAATTTTTACTCGGTTTGAACGCTTCGTGTGGTTTTTTTGAAAATTTTGCAAATTACGTTAATCAAACTTCGTTTTCGTGTGATTTTAACCGTGGTTTGTGATTTTAAAGTCATAATTTTGCTATATTTTCGAAAAACTGTGTGTGATGTTGTTTTGGCGGAGAGGCAAAGGGATTACATCGCGCCAAAGACATCCTCATGGTCAAATACCAAGTACGTAATTTGTTTAATAGAAATAATCCATTTTATTAACAATTCCTCGTTTTAGATACAGCCATCGGTTACTCGGATGGCTAATTTGATTCCGATGGCCCAGAGATTTCGGTGAGTCATACCTTCTTTTTCAATTCAACATTGCATGCAAAGTTGTCAATTGTATTTAATTGGGGGGGGTAAATGGTAATACAATTTCAAATAAATAAATAACTAAGTACCTATAACGAAAAGCTAATACGGTCTCCTAAATATGCCCGTAAACAAAATCGCTTGCTCGACCTTACTGTATATAAGATAAACGAACGGATGATTACAATTAAATATCGCCGGCTCCAAAGGTCTGCTCGACCTAAACGTAAAAAGCACCGTGGCCGCCGCCGCTTTCGTACCCTCCTCCGTAACCTCGATCCTCGCCTTGTGCAGTCCCCGTCCCAGCGACACCTTCTCGTCGGTCAGCACCGAGAAATTCGCCGTCGACTGGAACAAATCTCCGACGCCGATCTTTTCGAGTACCTACAAAGGCGGCTCGATTAGAAACGGCTGCTATAGTTAAAAGAACCGACACCTCAAAAGTGTTAATAGGAAAGTTTATTTATTTACAATCTTACAGGCTTAAATAAATTATAACAGTAGAGTGAGAGAAAAAGAAAATTAGTTCTCCTAAAAGGCCAACGTGATATGTTGCATTTCTAATGGGTTGATCCTAGTGATGTAAACATTTTCAAATTTCCCGCGAAATTCAAGTACTTTCCAGCAGTGGGGGAAGTATAAAAAAAAATGCCTAAAAAACATTCCGATTCGTGTTTGTTTTTGTTTTTTATATTATAATATATTTTATATATACTATTATTAATATCGTAATATCTCTGTTTATTATATTTTATATTATTGAGTTTTCTTCGCAATAAAAATAATTTAAAATTACCATTTGCGCATTTATTTTCTTTTTCTACTGAAAAATTCTGAATTTTCGCTTAGCATTAACAAAATAACCAAATAACATAAAAAAATTACTCTTATTTTTAATTTTTTTTGTTAATTAAATTACTAGTAGAAAAAATGTTTTGTGTGTGGTGTCGTTGGAAACGAGACATTTTTCAAAAAAATCAAAAAATTTTACATCACTAGTTGATCCACTCACCGAGCTATAACCATTTAAAAAAAAAAATGTGTTGGCCCCTTAGGAAGCGTATAGAAAAACGGAAGACTATTCAGGTCGTCTATATACACCCATAAACAGTATCGTGTGCATCATTTTATTGTAGATCACGAACACGAAGGGTCTATCGCATTTAAACTCGATCGGCACCTCGGGACGCGAGCTCAGCATCCTCCAGGAGAAGATGGCGGTGGCGGCCGCTGCCCTGGTGCCCTCCTCGTTAATCTCGATTTTCGCCTTGTGTATGCCGGCGCCGACCGACAGGTCGCGCCGTCCCGTTAGCGCGCTGAAGTCGGCGACTTGTTCGAAGAAATTTTGAACGCCCAGCGTTCCGAGGATCTACACAGTGAGTGCGATAGAGGTCGGAAATAAGCGGTGCGAGAGTTAAGAGCTTAAGGGGGGTAGAAGGGGGCTTACCGGTGTCAGTTCGACGGTGTGCTCCAACCGGAACTTCGGCAGGGAGACCTTGACCTGTCGGGCGATCATCGACTCGTTGACGACGCTTCGGAAGGTGTCGAGCGTGAGCCGTTTGAGCACGGTCTCTACGCCGTCCTCCTTTGAGAACGGGGGGAGGAGGATGTACATGCTGATGTCGTCACCTTCGTAGGGCATCTCGAGAATGTGGGCCATTAGTGTTTCGGAGACATCTGTAATGTGGGGTACAGCTAGGGGCGGAGCTTAATTTTAGGTATTACCGTAGTTGAAGCCGGTTTCGATGTGCATCATGTCGACGATAATCTGTTTCGAGGGCGATATGAAGAAGACCTCCGGTTTCGTATCCTTCGGGTCAAATTTGCTTTCCCATTGGCCCTTGAAGTAGGCGGCGTTTACAAGCACCAGGTTCGTGGCGGCGTCGATCGTTCCGGCGGGGAGCAAGTCCTTGATCATGTCGTGCGTGTGTTGCTCGACCCAGGCGTTTATTTCGGTTCGCGCCCTTTCCGGATTGGACTTGAAGTCCTTTTGGAACAGCTCCTCGGCGAAGACGTTGGTGACGCAGTCGCGCAATCTAATTTGTTGGGCCACGTAAATGCGATTGGCGTTTGTGAACTCGTACGAACTGTTGAGGGCGCGCATGGTGGTGGTGAATCGGTCCAACTTGTAGGCGCTGAACAAATCCGCTTTGTCCTGGAAGATTCAAATTTAGTACGCGCGTCCGCCGATAGATGTCGCCAAATTCAAATGTAATCGGTTCGAGCGTATCTGTTTAGGATACATTTTCAGATAACCTTCTTAGTAATTGGAATAAAAACAGGCGACATATTTATTACACAACTCAATGACGCGCTTACCTGACTAGAATCCAGTCTAAGAGTCTTTCTCAGGAATTTCTCCGTGTGATGGGACGAAAGAAAGTACGCGATTAACAATGCGTGATACGTAGAATACGGCGAGAAGAAAATGTTTCCGCTCGGAGTGACTTTGTTAATCGCCTGCAGAAGCGCCAACGAGAACTCCTGCTGTCCAGAGTACAGCAGGAGACGTCCTGAGGGATGCGGCGGTTTTAGATCGTTGTGCGTCAGACATTGTTGATAACTCGATCGCAAGAGAATCGAACAGAACAACACTAAAGCGATCTTCATCCTGTAAACGAAACGACACTTTGTGAACGTACGCACACGTTACCGTTTTACTTGCGACTAAAAGCTCAACAGAGAGAAAGCGGTAACCTAAAAACGGACACTTTCACGAGAATGCAGAAGAGTCAATGACGAGCCGTGACGTTATTAAACTTTCTGGCCTTTACGTCAATGATATGTACTTCGCATTCAATATCAATCGCTGTAAAAATGACGACACGGAAAATCCTAACTTTTGTTATACATCATGATGCAGAAATACGCGTATAGCACAATAAATGAATTATGCAATTTTCGTTACCAAAAAATGTCCCAAAATTCCGTCGGAGAAATGAGAAAGTTGTTGGGAGCATTATTTAAATAATATAATTGTCAATATGTAGAAATCGTATCTGATAATGATCTAGGTAGGTAATATTGTTTATAACCGAGTAGGGGAAAACCTCCAAAACATTACACCAACATTAAACATTCCCTGCCTTAAATACGCATAAGGCTTCGAATTACTTTTTAAATTTTATATAGCCATTTTCCAGAAAATTTGTCCCATATATATTCTTGCACGATTTGGGCATTGTGCGCAAGTGCACCATCCTGTTGAAACCAACAGTTTCCAACTTTTGTTTTTTTTGTGTCCTACATCGTTTTATTCGTAATAAAAAATCCCTTTCGGCTAGCTAGACCAATCAGGTGTAGGTAGATTTATGTATAAAAGATCTATGTAAATTTCTTGTCCGCCATTTTGTTCCAATATGGCGAAAATGGCTGATTCACGAACTTGACCGTGATATTTATGATTGACACCAACCCTTAAAGTTTGGTCGAAATCGGTTCATAATTACGAAAGTTAAGAGTGATATATACACGGTGTTAATTAATTGAGTGTCGATAATACAGGGTGTGAATTCTCGATTGAGTTTAAGGAGAAAAGTTTATATCAACATATGTCCTAAACCTCTTGGT
Organism: Photinus pyralis; assembly: GCF_008802855.1. Lineage (NCBI taxonomy): Eukaryota > Metazoa > Arthropoda > Insecta > Coleoptera > Lampyridae > Photinus > Photinus pyralis. The sequence goes on from NW_022170596.1 coordinate 1,730,128, forward strand.
TTTTGAGTTACAGGGTGTTAAAATTTTAAGAAAAAAATTTCATCATTAAGGAGCCTTTTTGACGTAAAAGATTTTTTTAAATTTTCACCAGTGACGTCCGTACGGGGTTAGAACTGACAATTTTATTTTAAGAATCGCGATTTATTTAGTCAAATTCAAAATCTTAAATGACAAGGGAAACCTAACAAAATAAAGAATCCAAATTATTCACAGTAGTTGTTGGAAGTGTCCTCCACCCGAGTCGAAAGGGATTTTTTGATTACGAATACAACGATGGTACGACACAAAAAAACCGAAGTTGGAAACTGTATTCAATGTCAAGTCAAGTGAATGAGTGTAAGAAACAATTTTTATTATATACATTTGGAAGCTACACTCTTAGCTTATTTTTCATATTGAGGCTTATCATAGCGTGGCACACATGTACAAATGTATATAATAAAAGATTTTCTTTACAATTTTTTATTTCAAAACGTATGTTACTTTCTGGACAACCCTCGTATTTATATGGAACATTGTCCTGCAACAGTGCGTCGGTCTTTCCTAGCTCATACCTGGTCATCAAAAAACCTTTTGTACAAATGCGAACTATAGATCTACAGAAATTATTTTTAAATGTACAGAGTGACCCATTCTTACGGTGTCAATAGACAACTAAATTTTGTTAACGGAACACCCTGTATATTTTTACCAAATTATTAATTTTTTCCGAATAATTCTCTATAAGACACGCCCACTAATAAAAGGCAACATTTTGGTAATGAGAAAGTTGAATTAGTGATACAGGATGTTCACAAAAAAAAGCAAAATTTCCATATTTCGAAGTGCCATAACTATTTTTTTTTCAAATGAAACTACCACTATTTTATTTCTCTCTTCAATAGTCTGTTGTATGCTCTTCAATTTTTGTAAGGGGCACTCTGTGCCAAAACCCCGTATTTTTTAGGATATTCAGTATTTGATACTTGATACTTTGACATATGCCTGGTGTCGCCGCCTCCATTCTTTTTAAGTCAATGTAGATGTGTAGGTCTGCTCTGAAAATCGCAAATTTTTCTCGAGATCGACTCAAAAAGCATTCGCGATCGACCGTTTGAGCACCACTGGAATAAAGAAATAAAATAGTTGTAGTTCCATTTGAAAAAAAATAGTTATAACACTTTGTAATTAGAAATCTTTACTATTTTTTTGTGAACACCCTGTATCACTAAATCCAACTTTCTCATTACCAAAGTGTTCATTAACTTCATTGATGAAATGTATTTCTTAACTTTAAAGATCGCTACGATTTATCAAAGTGGGCCTTGCTTATGGGAAATTGTTCGGAACAAAATTAATAATTTGGCCACATTGACAAAAAACCAAAAAGTGAATAGGTTTCCATACAGAGGTTAAAAAATGACATCAAAACAACTAAAAATATACAGGGTGTTCTATTTAAAAAAATCAGTTGTCTATTGATACCGTAAAAATGGGACACCAAATAAGAATGCGAGGTACTGTATCTGGGAACTTGTCCATCGTAGAGACTTGCGGTAAAAAAAATTATTGCTAAAACGGCCACGAGAAAAACCTGGAAAATATTTTTAAGTTTCTGCAATGTCCGCTAGGGGGCGTAACTGCAATCTGGAATCTAAAAAAATGGTTTTTCTGTGAATTCCGCTATATTAACCTAACAAAAAAATGTCCGATCTTTGAAGTTGACGATAATCTGAACCTTTTTTGTTTGACAATTTTTCCTGTATCTGTATCTCTAAAAATGAAGTGGTGGGGGATATTCAAAGGTTTCCGTAAAGAACACCTTGTATCTTCGAAACGGCTGAGCCGATTTTAACAAACTCGGGTTAATTGAAAAGAGATATTCTTCGGCTACAAATATTATAATATTTGAAGTTTTGTTAGTTTCACATATCGCCGCTTGAGGGCTTTTTTCGACATTCGGACAGAAATGATTAATTTCAAAAAAATTAAATGCGTTGGTTCGATTTTTTTTATGAAAAAGTAGCTAAATGATTCCTAAACAAGCTCGCGAAAACCTCATCTCGATATCTTGTTCCTAAACTAAAATTTAGGCCAAAGAAAATTTTATACCCTCAAAATTTTATTTTTTTAAGCGAATTTTTCCGGAATTATTTTTATTATATAATTTGTGCCCCTAAGGTGGATCAATTTAAAAAAGGAAGCTTTTAATGCCGCCGTAAATGCCCGAAATGCTGGCCACCACGATATAAAAATATATATATATATATAAATCTCAAGATATCAAGATGCTGTTTTCGCGAACCAATGCATTTAATTTTTTTGAGAAAATTAACCATTTCTGTCAGAATGTCGAAAAAAGCCCTCAAGCGGTGATATGTGAAACTAACAAAACTTCAAATAGTATAATATTTGTAGCTGACGAAGAGCTCTTTTGAACGAACCCGAGTTTGTTTAAATCGGCGTAGCCGTTTCCATGAGACAGGGTGTTCTTTACGGAAACCTTTGAATACCCCCCACCACTTCATTTTTAGAGATACAGGAAAAATTGTCAAACAAAAATTGTTCAGATTATCGTCAACTTCAAAGACCGGACATTTTTTTGTTAGGTTAATGTAGCGGAATTCACAGAAACATCAGTTTTTTAGATTCCAGATTGCAGTTACGCCCCCTAGCAGTCATTTCAAAAACTTAAAAATATTTTCCAGGTTTTGCTCGTGGCCGTTTTTAGTAATAAAGTTTTTTACCGCAAGCCTCTGCGATGGATAGATTCTCAGATACAGTACCTCACATTCTTAGTTGGCCACCCTGTACATTCAAAAATGGTTTTTGTAGATGCACAACTATCTATGGTTGACATTTGCACAAAAAGTTTTTTGATATTTTTTACCTATATAAACCTAAAATATACAATAGATCAACCTAAAAAATACTACTCAATACAGTGTGTACTTTTTGTACGAGTCATATACAAAAATAAACTTGATGATGATTTCTTCGAAACGAAACGTTGTGTTGGAAATCTCTCAACGGTGTCTTGTATAGCTCAAATAATGGCAACGTGAAAGTATTTTCAATTTCTTCTGTATCTGTGCAAATAATGCCAGAAAAATGGCGGTTTTTCTGGCATATCTACGGGAGTAATCGGAATTTTCTTATTTTTTCTTTAAATCATCATAATACCTCTTTAATTGCGCATCTTTTCTCTGATTTAACCATCATCGTATCTTCTATGGTTTCGGAAATCCCCATGGATACAGTATATACATTGACTAGTACTAGTATAGTAATAACGTAAATTTAATTACGTCGTTTATTTATTTACAAATAATTCACAATAAATTTATAACAATCTTAAAATGGGTTAAATTAATTATTATTTATCACTCATGATTCATAATATAACTCAAGCCGTCGATGTTGGAACTGACTGAAAATGAAAACGCAATTCCGTTTGCTTATATAGCAAAGAACAATTGTTCTAGAATGCTCTTAGAACGCTTCGGAATGTTCAACAATAATCGCGTTAGTTCTCTCGGAATGATTGCGCCATATCCGCCTTCGCCGATGACTCATCTTTCATGGCGCTTCGATTTGTACCGGGATTTATGAAATATTTGCTACAGTATGTAATATTGCAGTATCCTAGGTGGGTCACGAATTTGAACCACCCTATACATACATCATTCTATTTGAAATTTTTTTTTTGACAATTCCGTTTCTTTATTACTCTGCGTTTCTCTTGGTCACCTTTATCTAACCTTTACCTATTAGAGACACTCGCGTGCTATTACTAGTAGAAATCAATCTGCCATCATCTCCACTTTTTTATGACGTCAGACGTGCTGTGTTGTGATTGGTTGCGCCATTTTGTGGCGGTAAGTTTGAAATTGTCTGGGAGATTTGAATTTTTGAATTTGCCGATGTGTGTCATTTTGTTGCGATAAATTTGTATTTGTGTGGAGTGATTTGAATTTCCTAGTGGGGATTTGTTGGAGTGACAAAAATTGGCCATCCCTAGTTTGTTGTCCCCTAAGAATTAATCAAACTTACGGTATATTTTAATCATTTTTTTATGAAGTTGTTTTGATCAATTTTATTGAGAAATACATAATATTTGTCAGGGGATTATCAGTTATATCAATATCCAAGTGTTTTGAAGTTCGGGATTGTGTCTATTACTGATCGATTATATTTTTCTATTTGCAGATTAGAAACGCTGTAGTAAATGATACGTAATATATTTTTAGCGCCTTGTAAAGGTTTATACAAAATTAGGGAGTAATTTGATCCCAACTTACCCATCAAAAACGTCATGAACCCTTCATTTTCATGCCTACTTTATCTCAGGAAATTTTGGTTTCCATGACAAGAGGCAGTAAAACGACTTTTCCGGCCGCACCTGTCACATTGGTCAAGTCTATAATGACTCCTGTCATCACTGACAGATTGACATTAATCAAAAGTTCTGTATGAAAATTGAAATTTGATATTAAAATACTATTTTGGGTAAAATTTAATACAAAACTCGTCAGTAAAATGACACTATTTGACTCGGAAATTAAGGTACTCGGCCCAAATGGAGCCTCGTACTTCAATGACTTATATTGAATGCATATACCATTCAGAGGGACCTACAGATTTTTCGGAAATGTTGCGATTTTGTTTATGTTTGTTTCATCCGCGTGTATGCGGTGTATGTAATTCAAATCTAGAGTGTTTTATCTGCTATCTTCATCAGTTTTAAGTAAGTGTTTTGATCATAAAATTATGATCTATTTTTAAATTGTATCCTTCATCCACGGGTATAAATTCGACGATCGGCACTATACCGTTTAGTTATTCTGAAACATGTATTTCAAAGTTCTGTTAGCTACCGTTCTTCTCTGTGGCGCCGTGGTTGTGGGTAAGTTTGCTCAATTTATCTGAAACTGACATTACATAATTGATAACAATAAACAGGGACAGAGTGCTACTATTGCAACAGTACGAATCACTACTGCAAAACACTCCAATCGGCAACCTCGGACACCACGTATTGCAGTGGCAACTGCATTATGTACGTTCAGACCAATACTCAACGTACTATCAGAGATTGTGTCGGCAGTGGATGTCCCGCCTCAAACCAACGTGACTGCGAGATTTGTTCCCGAAATCTGTGTAACGACGCGGCTTTGTATTAGAAAGACTGTCGGTTGTTTTTTTTATTTTGTATGTTGTATATATGTTTGTCAATTATGGACAAATAAAATCGATCGTCCCTTAAATTACTTAATAAAACCCTTAGCCTTGGGCGTAAAGTATTCAAAAATAGTAAAACGAAGTAT